>NC_134404.1:228999767-229299767 GCF_038048845.1 Mixophyes fleayi
CAAGAGGTATTGACGTGCTTGAACTACTGTAGTGTTTATAAGTTAGAAACACTACACTTGAAAGCTTGAGCCTTTAATAGAAAAAGTCACTCTTCATTGCACGAATATTTGCAACAGCGACAATTTTTGGGTTAACAAAGTCAACAAATAACACTTCGACCCTGTCTGTCTTTCACATACTTGATGGGATCTCAATGATGAATGCTCTGTACCATGGTCGTCTAAAACAAGAGGTATTGATGTGCTAGAACTACTGTAGTGTTTATATGTTATAAACACTACACTTGGAAGTTGGAGGAGGTATTGTGGCCCCGGTACCAAATTTAGTACCGGGGCCACTCCACTATGCAGTCCAGATAGAGGTGTATCAGATATTAAACAACGTTGACTGTTGCTGCAAAATTTTTAAATAATATTGTGGGGAACACTACACTATGCAGTCCATAAACTTTTTTGGTAGAATTCAGACCCGTGGAGGGTTTTTGAATTATATTGTGGCCCCGGTAAAAAATTGTGTACCGGGGCCACCCCACTACGCAGTCAATAAACTTTTTTTTTGGAATTCAGACCCGTGGAGGGTTTTTTAATTATATTGTAGGGACCACTCCTCTACGCAGTCCAGATACATTTTTTGGTGCGATTCAGACCCGTGGAGAGTTTTTTATATATATTGTGGTGACCACTCCTCTACGCAGTCCAGGTACATTTTTTGGTGCGATTAAGACCAATTGATGGTTTTCTTATTATATTGTGGTGACCACTCCTCTACGCAGTCCAGGTACATTTTTTGGTGCGATTCAGACCAGTTCAGAGTTTTTAAATTATATTGTGGTGACCACTCCTCTACGCAGTCCAGGTACATTTTTTAGTGCGATTCAGACCAGTTGAGGGTTTTTAAATTATATTGTGGTGACCACTCCTCTACGCAGTCCAGGTACATTTTTTGGTGCCATTCAGACCAGTTGAGGGTTTTTAAATTATATTGTGGTGACCCACTCCTCTACGCAGTCCAGGTACATTTTTTTGGTGCGATTCAGACCAGTTCAGGGTTTTTAAATTATATTGTGGTGACCACTCCTCTACGCAGTCCAGTTACATTTTTTGGTGCGATTCAGACCAGTTCCGGGTTTTTAAATTATATTGTGGTGACCACTCCTCTACGCAGTCCAGGTACATTTTTTGGTGCGATTCAGACCAGTTGATGGTTTTCTTATTATATTGTGGGGACCACTCCACTACGCAGTCCAGAAAGATACCTCGTTGCACATTTTGGACTAATAACAATATTGTGAGGTGTTCAGAATACACTGTAAAATAGTGGAAATGATTGTTATTGAATGTTATTGAGGTTAATAATAGCGTAGGAGTGAAAATAAGCCCAAAAACTTGATTTTTGAACTTTTTATGCTTTTTTCAAAAAAAATCCGGCAGGTGTTTTGCGAAACAAATCCGAACCCAAAACCTCAAGAAAATCTGAATCCAAAACACAAAACACGAGACACCAAAAGTCGCTGGTGCACATCCCTACGTAAAATATGACAATCCTGAGTTTTGCAGATCTGTTTGACTTCAACATCATTGAAAGCTACCTGTCACTAATCCCATGTAACTAGGTGACTCCGTTACCCCTATGGTGTGTACACCCAGACATGTTCCAGTAGCTATAAAACATAAAGTCATAGCAGAGCTTGATCACAATACCAAGTTAAAAGTTATTACCCCATGGAGGAGGACACACAATGGTGTCAGTCATGGTTGCAGCATTAAAAAAGATGTGACTGTGCTGATTTTGTATTGACCCAGTACACCCTAACAAGGCCCTCTTGAGACCACGTCACCCACTAACAACAATAGAACAAGTGATCACTGAAATGCCTAATGCAAAAATCTTTAATACACTCAATGCAACTATTATGTCAATATGCAGAGTGGTGTTGGCATGAACACAATGGTAAGACGATATCCAAGCTTAAAGAAATGATAACAAAATCTCTTGTGTTGCATTTCTTCAATGTACAGCCCATGCTGTTTGTATACAACAGACCAGGCCAATCGCTTTTGCATTCATGGCTCTCTCAAAGTCTGAGACTAAATATGGACAAATTGAAAAGAAGCTATTGGCATTGATGTTTTTGTGTAAGAAATTTCATGACTTTTTCTATGGATGCCCAGTTATCATTGAAACTGACCACCAAATTTTGATTACTCTACTGCACAAACCTTTCCAAACAGCATCATCCTGTATACAAAGAATGATGCTCAAACTACAACGGTATCATTTGGATGTGGTGTAAGAACTTTATGTAGCAGATGCGCTGTCACATGATCACATGCTGCATTAAGAGAACATAGATATAGACGATGAATATGTTCAAGTACTGTCCTCCAACAGACTGGAAGGACTCCGGAAGTAAACCTTGAAACATGATCTGTGCCAGCATCTATCCCAGGTGGCAATACGTGTCTAGCCATCATGCTCTAAAGAGCTTCAACACAACTTGCATTCATTCTTCACCATGAGAGATGAAATCATATTAAATGCCTTGGCATTGTTCTGCGAGGTAAGAGGTTCATCATAACGAATTCTTTACAGAGCTGCTACCCCAAACAAATGCATCAAGGACATCACAGTCTGGAAGCTACCAAGTGCAGGGCTAGGGAGGCTCTGTACTGGTTCAGAATGTACCATGACATTGACATAGTGGTCACTGCCATTCTCGTTGCAATGGGCTTTGTCTTTTTTTTTTGTAAAATTTTTTTTTATTGTACATAGAGATGAACAGATTTACATCATAACACATCATATAAATTAACATGTTTGCCCAATGTACAAATAAAATTTTTACTTTTACATAGTAAGGTGTTTATGGGGGAAGAAATTAAGAAAGAAGGGGGGATGAGAAGGAGGCAAGAGGGGGGGGGGGCGAGGTCAGCAATATAGAGAAGGAGTGATGTCTGGAACATCCTGTTATTCATTTCACAATTTCCAAATCCCTCACCCTGTTCAAGCTAGCTCTGGTAGATGTACAATCTACATTAATCAGTTACCACTAATTCCAAATCTGAAGAGGATTATACCCAAATCCTTCCTCATAAATTTCTCAGCAAAGACCACCTAGTACCTTCAAAGGCCTGCATGATATGAAGGTGGGTTGATTCTTCAAGAGTACTTATATAAGCTCCCCACTTGTCATGGAAATGCTTGACCCCTCTATTACTGATAGAGCTATATGTGAGGTCCATTTACTCAGGATGGCTTTCTTTGCCAGTGTAATTATGACTGTAAGTAGCGGTACAATTTGTGAATCTTTTATCTGGTCTTTCCAGGCATCAAAGACCGCAAATAATAACACCTCATAAGGAGAAGATACTTGTGTTTCAAAAGTGAAATTTATAAATGACAATTGGCTTTGTCTTTAATAAAAGTGCAGCTTTAAAAAAATGCCTTCAAGGTGCTGGAAATCGAATCGCCGCATAGTAAGTATACCCCTTAGTGTTAGTTGACTCATTTTCAAGGTGGTATGAATTTGACTAACAGCCTAATTTCACCAGTTCTACTGTTATTTCCAAACTCAAGGGACATTTCTCTGTTCATGGCGTTCCTCTACAAATCATGACTGACAATGCCAAGCAAAAGTCGTTCACAACGACTGTTATCTAGCTATACTATGTCTGTCATTCCCACCACAAAACAATAGTTGTAACAAAGAGTGGAAATTTATGTACAACAAGCATTTACTGCATCTAAGGTTTGCATCAAGTCAAGCTACGGCAAATCATCTAGTCGGCTCACATCACTTTGTTTTGGACAGATGGTCCATATGCAAATTGCCTGTGGTTATGACAAATTGGATAATGTGCATAGAAATGTCAGCAGACCCAATCGTTACATGGTTGAAACTCATGACAACACCTATGAGTGCAACAAGCCTCAAGTGAGCAAGTGCTAGATGTTTCAGCTGGACTGTCATTTGATCTTGCTCTGGTGAAACTTGTAACAAGCCTTCAGAAGGTATACCATCATTCGCCATCAATTGAACATTCAAAGTGCTTAATGGATTCCCCAGCAGAAACTACAGTCAACACAAGATCTGGTAGAATATCCAAGCAAAGCCCAAAGTTTCAGAACTTTGTATTGTAACTCATATTTCATTGTATAGAATATAATATTTCATATTTCATTGTTAATTGGCTATCGGTTCTCACACTTATGAAGAAAAGGATGTAGATGTTTATGCATAAGCTGTTGACAGAAGTGATATAATTGCTAACCAGATGTGTTACAGTAGGTGAATCTCACCAACAGTCATTATATTGGTGGTTACAGGAAGTGGAGGTCACCAACTCTATGGGGTAGATTCAATTCCCTGTGTTGTTCTTTAAAACACTATTATCATTACTACCGTAATAGCGGTGCATTATTACCGTTGCTATAGTAATAGCTGTGTATTATTACCGTTAGTATGTTAACTTTTCCGCTTCTTTTTGTTCGCAGCTCTGTGAGCCTATAGAATATGTGTGGAGAGCTATTTCGGATGAATTTATGAAACCAAGACACTCAAATTGTCTTGTGAATTAAATGACAAGCAGATCATTTAAGGGAAATCATTATTCAGCAATCAAACAATAAATATGTATTTTGATGTTATCTATATATATATAAAATACATCACGTCTCTAAACAAGTTTCCCCAGTGTTTCCCAACTCGGCCCTCATGTCTCCCTCTAATAGTCCAGATTTTAAGGATATCTGTGCTTGAACACAAGTGATTTGATTACAGCCTCAATCATTTTGTGTTAACCACACAAACCTGTATACCCTAAAATGGGGGCTTGGGAAGCACTGTATTATACACTGAGAGAAAAACATACTAGTAGGTTAATTGGCTGCTATTAAATTGACCTCAGTCTCTCTCGGTCTTTGTGTGTGTGTGTGTGTGTTAGGGAATTCAGACTGTAAGCTCCAATGGGGCAGAAACTGATGTGAGTGAGTTCTCTGTATAGTGCTGCAGAATTATTGGCGCTATATAAATAACTGATGATGATGATCTTTGTTTGTTTCTTTATTTGTTGGGAAATATCTTCCACAGCTCTCAAGGTAAAGCTTCCAAATCTTACATAGCTATTTAGTATGGAAAAAGTAAGCTTTTTGACTACATAACGACAATGCGACAATACGACAATGCAACAAAGTGACAGAGCAATAAATATTGAAAACATAATTTTTTGGTTGTAAACAATTGTTTGACTACTACTACTGGAAGGAAAGCTCTCAACAACACCACATAACGATAAAGCGGCAAAGCAACAAATCTTATTTTCTAAATAGCATATGGGAACCTATTCTGAGCCTGCATTCGGACACCCCTGCACTGATTGGGATGAAACCAATGTGAGGTGTTCCAATTGGTTCATGGCCGGGTTTTAGGGGATTAGGGTCCCGGACGGACCTCCTGTTGGTGTACGCTAGGCAGATCTTTGACCCGGGGAGCCTGTTCAGGACCTTCCATTGGATGGATTTGGATGACATTAATTATAAAAACAGAAACGACACTGGGCAGCCAGCCTCATGGGTGAGTTAAAACTCATTGATAACTTAATTACTTGAAGATTTAAACTCAGGCAATGCTGGGAACTTAAGCTAGTATCTAATGAAGAATCAATCCAATTTATTTATTTTTTAGCAGAGGAACCACTTTCCTGACTCTCCATTGGTCGCTCAAAGATTTCCAGGGAATGTATGAAAATTGAGCCTGATTCATAAACAAATGTAAATGCCGATACGAACTATATACCAGTGAACGCTATGGAAGGACATGGGTGGGACAGGGAGGGCTCTGACCGTTTGCACGATGACAATGTACAGTAAGGGCATACCAAGCTCCAGTGCACATAGCAGTATCTGATTCAAGCTTTGGGCATCTCTCAGGTACATATTTTTCAGATGTATCACTTACACCAGCTACAGGTCAGGTGTAAGTACCAAGTGATAGTGATGACAGACATGTATGCATGCTAGATTATGTGTTTGCAAACAATAGCAACTATAAAATTGCATTTTCTGTACAGTAGACATTAATAACATTCTGATAATTATATTTCATGGGGGGGTGATTTTTTTTTTTTTAATGTTTTATCAATAATTTCTAAATAATTGACAGATGACAATAATTGAAAACTTTTCTGTGGGTTCTGCTGGGACTTTATATTCCACGTAAGTGTTGTATCCAGCAGCATGTTGTGTCTGTCTCAATACAGTAAGTGCCGTGTATGCAGTTTTCTCATGGGGTGTGGAAACCGGATGGGTGGAAACATTTTGCTGTGCCTTCAGGGAGCACGAAGACTAGGGACACCTTTGATTCTGAGGCTATTTTTGCCATAGTATGTTAAAAAGCCTCTTTCATTATGCAATCACTTCCACATTCTGTATTTTAGACACATCTTTGAATTTATTTATATGAATTTATTTATATCTGAATAATGTTTTGTTTAACATGATTTAATCGTACTGCACAATGTTTGCAACTTAGATCCACTTATAAAATCCTTCCCACTGCAAAAGCTGTATGATTATATAAATGATTCATGTTTTATTTGTATCTAGCAAACAATCTAAAATTCTTAGATACCTGCAATAATGAACTGCGTGGAGCCAAACAACACACAAACTCCAAAAGGAGATGACTCTGGAGCTATACAATATTCAAATATACTGTGTGTGTCTATATATATATAGATATACGTGATAGATATAGATATATATATATATATATATATATATATATATATATATATATATATATATATTTATTTATCAACTCCAGCGCTGTTTGCTTTAGTTTCTTTGCTTGGACCCAGAAGCTAGTACATAATTAAAGGATTTTCACTGTGCTTGTGATTACCAACTGCCTGGAGCCAGGTACTAGCATTGTTTCTGTAATTGCCAACTACTATGAAGTGGCACTCTGCTTGTATTTATCAACAGCCTGGAGCCAGGAACCTGTACCTATATTCACCAACTGCCTGAAGCCAAAAATTAAATCAGTGGCTGTTTCCATGAATGTCTATCCTGCCAACAACTACAATTGTTATTCTGCTACCTTAGGTATGAAGTGCTTCCCCCACCTCTTAAATTGTAAGCTGTATTAGGCAGGGTCACTTTTACCTCCTGTTTCATATTCTTTTATGTTATCTGTTTATATGACTATCCTCTCAATGTACAGGTCTGAATACTATGTTTGCCCTTTATAAATAAAATATAATAATAATAATAATAATAATAATAATAATAATAATAATAATAGTAAGTCTTTACAAAACAACATGGCTTTCTTAATAATGCATTTTATACTTTTATAGAAACATAGTATACCTTGAACATTGCACAATATGAAAATTCAACCTTTAAACCATTATAGGGCCTGATTCAGTAAGGAACTTAAGCAAGACATTTCTTACTTAAGTCTCCTGGACAAAACCATGTTACAATGCAAGGGGTGAAAATTAGTTTTCTATTTTGCACATAAGTTAAATACTGGCAATTTTTTCATGTAGCACGCAAATACTTATACACTGAAATTTAAAGTTGATATTTGTGTGCTACATGAAAAAAACAGACAGTATTTTCCTTATGTGCAAAATAGAAAACTAATTTTCACCCCTTGCATTTTATCATGGTTTTGTCCAGGAGCCTTAAGTAAGAGATTTCTTGCCTAAGTTCCTTAATGAATCAGGCCCATAGTGTTTTCAACAGTTGCATACAGTTATAACTTCTAAAGAATCCCATTTGAGGAAAGAACGGTTTGCCTACAGAAAAATCTCTTTATGCAGCCTTAGCAGCTATGAAGAATTGACCTTTTGTAAAACAGATTCCTATGGATATAAAAGAACAGTTGGTACTTATGCAAATGTCTTGAAACAAAAAAAAAAATGTTCTTCGGATTTAAAAGCCAACTGATTCTGGAATACATAACACATTCCCAGACAAGTGACCGAAATCTCTGTGTCTGTAAAATGTAACTATTTTTAAATAGTAAAACTGTTTCTCTAAGGAATGTAAAAATAATTTAGCCCTCTTAAAAATTTGCACATCAATGCTGGTTTCTAATATGCCTTATTCACCCAGGATACATGCATGCCATATACCTGAATACAGGAGTAGTACAGTCAAATGATATATTGCCTTCCTCTCTCGCCACTCTACATCTCCTCCCCTCTCTGCTAAATCTTATACTGGCTAACCTTCCTCTACAGAATCCTCTTAAAACTCTTCCCCTTCATGTACAAGGCCCTCTCCAACTCCACTGCTCACTACATCTCCAACCTCATCTTCATACATACTCCCTCCCGCCAGAGACGGATTGGGAACTTAAAGTGGCCCATGAAATATTCTAAAAGTGGCCTCATGTGGGTGGAACCAGGTCAACTGGAGGTGGGGCCAACACAAAAGTAGATGGGATTTAGAACTACTGGAGTTTGGTTGTAGTAACATTTAGGAAAACCTAAATGTGATGATTTAAGACACAGAGGGTCATCTCTAATGCAATGCAGGGAAAAAGCTGCCAGTCCTGTGTTGCACAAATACATGAATCCTTTTGGATGATTTGTGATTTTATACCTCTGTGCTCAAACTTGGTTAGTTTACTAAAGCTGGGTACACACTACAGAAATTGGGACCAACTTTTTATGCCGAGCGATTTTACATGCGATCGATGTTCCGATCGCTTGGTTCATGGACTGCATACACACTAGCCTTGTTTAGGGCAATAAAGGGAAGAGCGGACGTCACTTTAGCGACTTTTTACAGCCATGTTGTCGTGAGCAATGACTGTAATTTCGTACTCACTGTTGTGGATCTGTTGGAAGTTTATACACACTACACAGCGGAAACAAGATTGGAACGAAAATATTAAACGGTGCGACCAACCAAATAAGGCGATAATCGTCCATTTGGGCAGACTTTCGACCATCGTGTCACTGCACACACTGACCCGACTTTTGAACGAGCGGTCGTATGCCGGCTGTTTGAGCCGATTATTGGACGAAAACAGTGTAGTGTGTACCCAGCTTAACACAGCCTTCTGAAATTCCCTTCATAGAAACATATCTGACTTTGTTTAATAAGTTTAACTATTACCAAGCATGTTGGTACAATTGTATTTGATCAGTCTGCCAGAGCAGTATATGAGCACCTTACACCACTTTCCCTGATGTCCTGAGATGCAATCTACCAGTCAAATCTCTCTGTATAAAATATGAAAATGTATACTGTGTGTGTTTCAAAAAAGGCATCAAAAACAATCCTTATAATAAATGGCTATCCAGTGTGATCACCACAAAGGTGAAATTTTGCAAGCATCTGCAAGAAAACACTTCTTTTGTAACAATTGTGTATGAGCCTAAAAGTACCCTGTCTTTGGTGATGGTTTGAAATAATAACAGTGCAGAGAGGGTTGGCAGACAATGGCATAAGTGAAGGTGATACAAATATCAAAACAAGAACCACTACAGTATCACCAAAGCTGAAATAAGGCTCTGGGTGGCCTGGTGCACAAAACACAGGGGGGGGTTATCATTTTAGATACCATTTAGACAGATACACAGGCAAAACTGTGTACACTACTGTTAGTTGCACACAGTTCTGCCTTCATGAGCAGTGCAGTGTGAAGCAGGACATATATCCCAACTGTCCTTGTGGTCGGGCCTATCCTGACTAAGCAAGACAGTCACCCAAATTAGGGACTGCCCCACCAGATTCAGGACAGTTGGCAGACTGTCCTGCTCTCTCCTACCTGTTCTTGTCACTTTTACCACCTGTGGCTGCTGGTTTATTTAGATACTTTGCTACTTGTCTGGATCCTGGAATAGTGGAGGCCCTATTTGGAAAAAAATGGGTAAATTAAATTTAGAAAACTCCAACCAGCCCCAGCATTAAATCAATGGCAAACACATTGAATAATTAGGCCTCCCTCCAGTCTCAATATTAAAATAATAGTACTCACATTTGATAAATAGAGCTATTTCCCTCCAATCAGCCATGACATAAAAGTAATAGTATTCCCATTTAATAAATAAGTCTATTTCCCTACCTCCAAACTTCCCCAGCAATAAATTAATAGTATTTATGTTTAATATAACCATTTCCCACAACCATACTGGGCATTAAATAATTAGCATTCACTTTTAATAAATAGCCCTCCTGCTAAAATCAGCCCACTTTAATTAATAGTCCCAAATCGCCACCAGCATTAAATTAAAGGTCTTGCCACCCCATTTTAATATAATAGGCCCCACCAATAAATTATATTTCCCCACCATCATCCCACAAATAAAATAGCACCCATTAAACAATTTGCCTCCACCTAAATTCTACCATTATATTAATAGCCTACCTCACACCGAAGTGCTATTAAGACAGCCCCCTCCCTTCCCTCACATCACACATGATAGCAGGATACACCCCTCTGCCCTCACACATTATAGTAGGCCCACCCTCACTATAGTTTGGTACAGGCAGCCCCCTCCCTATAGTTTAGTATAGGCAGCCCCCCTATAGTTTAGTATAGGCAGCCCCCCTAAAGTTTAGTATAGGCAGACCCTTCATAGCTTAGTATAGGAAGCCTCCCTCCCTATAGTTTATTATAGGCAGCCCCCCATAATTTAGTATAGGCAGCCCCCTCCCTATAGTTTACTATAGGCAGCCCCCCATACTTTAGTATGGGCAGCCCCCCAATAGTTTAGTAAAGGTAGCCACAGCACCCCCCATAGTTTAGTATAGGCAGCCAGTCCACCCCCCATAGTTTATTAGAGGCAGCCCCCCATACCTCCTCCCCTGCTCACTTACCTTTAGCTGCTCTTGCCGGCGTCGCTCCTTAGATTAGGCAGTCAGCAAGTGAAATGAGACTATCCAGCATGGGAGTGCTGCGTATATACAGCAAGGAGGACTGTAAGACTGAGTCCGAGAATCCCACGCTCTCCTGATAACAGCAGGCAGAATCCTGGGAAAGGCAACAGCTCCACAAGATGCCAAAACTGAAGTATGTGATTCAATAAGTGTCTCTACTGTGGAGCATGTAGCACTCGTACTGCTGAGAAAAGATTGTCTTTTAATGAGCACGTCCATATTGCAAGCTTGTCCTTAGGACTTCCTTCTTCTAATTCATGAGCCAGCAGGATGTGGTCGCTGCGCTGTCAGAACGCCTCCTCATAGCTGCATACAAAGGCCAAGTGGATAATGTTGTGCAGCTTATCAACAAAGGAGCCAAGGTGGCAGTTACCAAGAATCCTCTTGAAAAAGTCGAGTGACGAAACGCGCTGAGGGGGATAAGGCGTTTTCTGTGTGTTGTTTTCCGTGGATCACCACATCTACCCCGGCCAGGTGGTTTTGAGAGATCCGTGATTACCATCAGGAAAGACTGCAGATAAGCCTATATTTGTTTTATATGATGTACGGGCGCATTTTATATATATTAAGGATTTTATCTTTGAAATAAAACACTTTTATGGATCATAATGTTATGAGCTTGTGTTGGTACCCAGCTTTGAGGAATTGTTGATAGCCTTAATTGGCATACTACACCATAATAGTTTTGCTCTGAGTCCATAGTGATCTGAACTTCTGGAACCATAAGGACTGGACATCAAGGAGTCTATATAGGATGTCGGGAATCTAATTACAGATAAGCTGTTTATTATTTGTCTTTTGGTACGAGGCCAATTCACTTGTTTGCCACATTGAGAAGACTAATTGTTGGTCATTTAATACACTATGCGTGGCGCTTCTCTTTTTTTGTCTTTTATATATATATATGTATATACATATATATATATATATATATATATATATATATATAAATATATATATCTATTTACGCTGTCTGAATATATTAATTAGATAGCGATTGCATATGTCTTTTATTATGTAGTATTTTAGTTTGTAGTGTGATTCTTTTAATGACATGGTATCTATAGAAACGTATTTCTCCCGGAGAAACGGAAGTGATGTAATACATTTGGGCGGAAGTGATACAGTGTTTGTGGGCGGAAGTGAGACCCCGGCCCGGACTTCCGGTATATCGTATTGCCGATGGAGAAGGGGGATTATAAAAGGGAGGACCCTCTAAACATTTGACACTTACCCTTTTGAGAAAGTCGTTGAGAACGAAACGCGTCAAGGGAGTACTGACTGTTTGGCTGTTGATCGCGAAGGAGGTTCTATTTCCAGAGGAGCTAAGGAACTAATTGCTTGTGGTAATCTCCTGTCCTGGTTGAAGGAACTGACATCACCTGTGGGCCTTTAGGATCTGTGGATGAGTCCTGGTTACAGATAAGCTTGACTTATTTTTATATAATGTACGGGCATTTTATTGTCATGAATGGATATGGCATGTCTTTTGATTAAAAATCTTTTATAGAAGGATATTTTTTGTATGTTATGAACACACTACACTATTATTTGCTATTTCCTATTGAGTCCTAGTATTGGATAAAACGCAGAAGACTGAGGTCACTTGAGAAGAATCTTGTGGAAAATCTAAGGGATATTATTATTCAGATAAGCGATTTTATCTTCTGTTTTTGGTACGAGACAAATTTGGAATATATGGTCACTGTGTTGTTAATTAACGTTATCACACTATGTTTGGCGCTCCTTTTTTTGTATTTATATGTATATATATATATATATATATATATATATATATATATATACAGAGAGAGAGAGAGAGAGAGAGAGACCTGGGAAGGAGGTTAGTTGCCTCCTGAGACACTCTGTTGTGAGCGGAGTATGCTAGCTGTTACTACACTGGGGCTGTTGTGCATGACCGAAAAGCAATATACACAGACAAGCTGTCTTCACATCTATCCTTGATATACCAGGATGAGCTGAGGCTGTTTCCATGAAACCGAGATACAGATAAGCTGTTTTCTTTATTTTTTCTGGCACGCTGCCACTTGGTGCTCTATATTGAACCTTCACTGGTGTTTTGACTATACTACTCTATCATTTGGTTTTTTTCTTTCTGTCTTTATATCGGCATATGGTTGGAGACAATGGAAGCTGTGCGGCATTGATCTACACAGCATTATATGATAAGCCTTAAAGTCTTTATTTCTGATACGCTTATATCACAATACTGGTAATTTGGGAATATCTCCCAGAAGACAATACGCTATTTGGCGCCACTATTCCTCCTATTTTGCTATATATGATTATTCTCTGACCGGAGTACCATCCGGAATCTCGGAGGAAGGCTGCCTCCTCGTATGGAGGAAATGTATACTATTTTGGACATTATTGATATTCACTCACAATTCTGATTTGTGCACCACTGTTTATTATTTATTTTTCTACTACATATATATATCTATATATAACATTTATAAAACTTGCCATCAGCTCCCACTATGGAGGAGCGGTTGGAACTGGAGTAGATTTTGAGCGGGTGTTCGGGAGCTACAGCCATAATGCACCGAGTAAAGAGAAGGAGGATGACAATTCAGAGAAATCGAGTTTAAATAAGGTTTAGTTCAGACCTGTGTAGTTTGTATTTTGAGGAATACCAGGGAGACCATGGGCCTAATTCATTAAGGAACTTAGGCAAGAAATTTCTTACTTAAGTCACCTGGACAAAGCCATGTTAAAATGCAAAGGGTGAAAACTAGTTTTCTACTTTGCACATAAGTTTTCTATTTTGCACATAAGTTAAATACTGGCTGTTTTCTCATGTAGCACACAAATACTTGACAGCTTATTTGTACACTGAATTTTAAAGTTGATATTTGTGGGCTACATTAAAAAACAGACATTATTTAACTTATGCGCAAAATAGAAAACTAATTTTCACCCTTTGCATTTTAATATGGTTTTGACCAGGAGAATTAAGAAATTTCAAGCCCCATATGTTTTCATAATTGTGTCTTGCATGTCTTTCCGTATACATTTACTTTTCATGATTCATGGTGTCATTCACAAGAGCTATCCATTTCTGTAAATCAAGGGCATCCGTTGCCATCCACGTGTGGGCTATAATACCCTTGGCTAAGCTTGTGAGGGTAAAGATTTAGTAACAACGAGTTTTAGAGAAACTATCATCCAAGGAAATACCAAATAAACATATCTTTGGTGTAAGAGGAGGAACACCATGCACCGTATTACAAAAACATGCCCATACCTTGGTCCAGAAATCATTTACTTTTGGGCATTGCCATAGCAAGTGCCAGAAGTTGCAATCCATTGACCCACACTTTGGGCATTCAGAGTCATGTTTTCTCTTAATTTCAACCAGGGAACATGGAGTATGATAGACCCTATGTAATATGTATAAATGAATTTGCTGATAGCGAATACATGACGTGGCTTTTTTCAAACTTTTTAGGATAATGGACCATTCTTCCTCTGACACCACCCCTACATTAAGTTCCCATTTTGCTTTAAGGTGTAGTAGACTGTCAGATGCGTAATGATAATTTAGACTAGGGTCAATTTTAATAGAAGCCAATTAACCTACTAGTATGTTTTTGGAGTGTGGGTAGAAACCAGTGGAAACCCACGTAAACATGGGGAGAGCATACAAACTCTACAGGCATAAGTGCCACTCCTTATCATGCAGAGAGACTGGTGCCGCTGGCTGCATTTCAGAATAACATGTGTATTTAAAAACGCAATATGATTTATATTAATATATTTTAATTAAAAAATATTTTTAAGTTGTCAAATAAAAAGATGATATAATGACATTATTTAACGTGTCAGACTTCAATTCAATGTGAAAAAGTGACTAATAGTTACATGATGCTGGATTATTACCTTTGCATAAAAGGTTTTAGACATTAAATGTAGACATCACTCACCAGCCTTAGGTTGGGACAGAGTTCTGTCCATGTCCCGGACTTTGATCCATTGTATGATCTCTGCTGATATCATCTGCTTGAATTCTTCCTCATAGGAGGTATAGTCAATGACCATGGCAGGGCCACTGCCAGTTTTTTCTTTTACCCTCTTTATATCTGATATGTGCTTGTGGCAATTCCCAATGGATTGTTTAATAGAGCCAACCACGTTCACAGCAGCACATACAGAAGACCAAAGCTGCATTTTCCTAGAATATTATGTTTTGCAACTTCACTACTCCAAAGCCTGTCATACACTGGCATTAGGTGTGCCACAAGCACATGATTTTCCTCAATGCTGAAGCGCACATCGCGCCCAGGCTTTTATAGTGTTGTGTGAGGTCAAAATCACGTGAGATTACAAGTTGAGCTTGCAACCAATCAGAAATCTGTGGGATTTTTTTTATATAGACAATTTGTTAACAACATGCTGGTGATTTCATGCTTTTTGGGGTTGTGTGAAAGTTTGTATGTTACATTGGGAAAGTGCCCCTGGAAATGAGCTTCTCTGCAGAGCATATATAGGGATGGAATTTGATAGTTGTCGCTCAAACAGGTTAAGACCCCGCCCTCCCACACTTATCGTCTACCTTCATTATGTTATTTGTCATAGTAGGACACCATAGCTAGTGGACTGAACTTCTCTTTAGCAAAGTTACCAGATCACGTCAGACAGAAATTTATGACATACTGAACTCAGAGCACATAGTCAGATCTAACATTTCAAATAAGAAATGTTCACATAAAAGCATACATTTATTTTATCATTCCTATTTGAGCAAGTGCATATTCATACTTGGCTACACCCAATAGGTCATACAAATATGTCCATTTAATAATGTTCTGGCTCCTTGTTCTTAAGAAATTGATGTTCTAGTTTAGCTTTATAATACTACTTAACTGAAATACAGGGTATTATTTGGCCAACCCTTATTAATTTAAACTTTAATTATAGTGAGATATATTTGTCGGGAAACCTAAGAGCTCCTGCGAAGTATTAGCTTTGAAAATAGCATTTGGTGGTGGCAGTTTGGACAAATATAATGAGTGTGCTGTATCTGTTTGATGTTTTTTAATAATTTTTAGACAGACCAGGTGTATTGATTAACCTCTTTCACATAGCCATCACAGGCTCAGGTGAGTGCAGCTTGTAACAAAGTAGAAAGAAGAGGGAGGTCTGGACTGTCTGAGCATGTAAGGGTTTTGTGTGTTGTATGCTGTCTTTAAAAAACTGCTGAGGGTTTCCATGACACAGTGCTGGGAGTGCAATGTGGTGTAGATATCAGCATACATAAGGAGAGAAATCAGACAATCGGGGATAAAAATTACCTTGTGTATATTCAGCATTGGTGAGCTGCTTGTTAAGAGGGTAGTTGTGTGCCTATCTCTGGGTTAGCAGTGATTTAAGATTGATGTTGTTAATAGGATCTCAGATGTATTCAGATTTATTTTGTAAGGAGTTGTTGCGAAATAGTGTGGAATCTTGTTTAAATTATCCTTGTAGGGGGAAAAGTCATATGACAAGTTGTTTTTGGAGTGGTTGTGCTTTCTTTCTTCTTATATTTATTAATCCTTATGAGATATATCATATCAAAATCCCTCCTGCCCTCTTAGATCTACCTCTGACCTGCGCCTTATCTCGTCTCTGGTAACCACCTCTCACTCCGCTTACAAGACATCTTCCGTGCTGCTCCCAACTTATGGAATTCCATACCACCCTCAATCAGACTTTCCCACAGCCTTCAAACCTTTAACACTTTTTGGAAACCCATCACTTTTTAGAGGTGATATTATCCCCAATAATACTATTCACACTGATGCACCCTCACAACTGTCCCAATCTCTATTCTGAGCCACATTTGCTCCTCTTGTTTCAGCTGTGCCCTCTGCTACTTAGAATGTAAGCTCTCTAATGAGCAGGGTCATCCATACCCTTTGTTTTCATGTCTGCATTTATTTTGTCTACCTTGTATATTCCTGTTTTATGTATGTCCTGTTGTCTCTACTGTACGGCGCTGCGGAGCACTGTGACGTCTTACAAATCTACCATAATAATAATAGAGGTGGTAGCTTGGTGCTACAGTGGTAGTTCATATACCTTTAAGGCTGGAGGCTGTAGTTTGGTCCAAGATTGTTTTAATGTGTGTAGTTCTATTGCTTATAGCTCTTTTGCCATTAGTCTTATGCTAAGATGGGCTCTTCTGTTAAATAGCTCAGGGTTTGTGGATGATTCAATGTAAGTCGGTTTTATATCTGTTGCATTTAAAAGAGCAGTTTGGTTGTATAAAGGGATGATAAACTGGAGTGCAGTTCTTTGGAAAGAGTAATTACAAATTAAGTGCAAGATTCTTGATTGGAGAGGGTGGGCAGCGGAACTGGGATAGTTCCATGTCCTGGGATTTGGCTGGTGGAGTGCTAGTGGCCACCAAGTGGAAAGAAAGCTGGAAGCTGTGACAGGGATAATGCAAAATATCCACTCAATGGAATGCAAGTGGCCATTCTTACTTAGTTTCAGTGCCATTCAAATTGTGGATAGGTGGAATGCAAGGTCTGTGTTCCACTCAGTGTCCGGTTATTGTGTAACTCAGAGGGGAGGCCGGGTCAAACAGGGGTGTGCAGAGTGGTTCTTTAGTGCAGGGCATGCATTCCACACTTCTGTAGTGCCATGGATGGAGATGGCAGGTGGCCAGGACAGTGAGGTGGACTTGTGTTGTGGTGGTCATATAGAATCCAGTGCATCTTGTCCTTCAATAGGACTTCATCAAGGATACAATATAATGGCCAAGCCACTAGGAACCACAGCACTGATTGTTATTACTTTTCTATCTAGGAACGACAATCTTAAGCGGTCCAATGCTGTCATAGAGGCCACTAGCCTATCGGGGAACTCTCAGTAAGTTCTATGGTGAATTTGCCCCTAAAAACATGTTTAGACAATACAACAGTGCTACCACCAGAATTTGTGGTGCCCAGTAAAGGTGTAATAGACAGAACCCTTCTCCTTCCTTCTCTCATCCTACATCCATTTTAAATTATCCTCTACCCAACAATTGCCATAACCCTCTGTCCACAGTTCTATCTAACCCTTGCAGTAGTTTCCTCACCTCTCTGCTTCTTCTTGCTGACTCATTTTGGCTCCTCTCCATTGACAGCATTGTGACATTATCAATCACATGACGTCAGTGACCCTGCAGGGAGCCTCTCTGTCTTGTTGCGTCTCTCTCTCCGGGATCCAGGAGCCACTCTCTTGGGAAGATAGTGTGAATGGAGAAAATGGCGGTAGTCATGGGTCCACAACTTCTTGGGAGTGGATAGTGGATGCAGACATACTGCAAAAGGGCGAACCAGCTACTACATACCTTAATTCAGTGTGCTGGCCTCTCCAAACCACTTATATCCAAAAGGCAGCTGCTGCTGCCTAGATGTATAGCCCGCTACTTCCCTGCTGAGATCTTCCATCCCTAATAAATATGTTTTGGCCCAGAGCTAGTGGGCCCCATACTGCTGTTGTGCCCATTCTTCTGTACTCCCTGTACCACCCTATGGCAGCCCTGCAATACAATATAACATGGATAGGACAGCGTGTTAATGGCAAATTCTGGCCACTGGTCAATCTTCTTCCTTGGGCAATATTCCAGTGGATCACATTTAGGTGGATAGGCTACTTCAGCTATGCATCCACTATTTTCCATCCATAAGCTGTAGGTGACTAAAGACTTTGTTTAGTATTAATCAGCACCGCACAACCATTGATTCCCTTCCAGGTACAGCAAAAATGTGGCCATTCAGATTGTAGTATTTTAACAAATACACTGGCTCAGATCAAAATGTATGAGTCTAAGGGACTGTAAACTCCTTTTATATGGCCACAGGCATGTGATATTTATTGATGTATGCTGATTGGCTTCGTTATGTTCCATTCTCCAGTGGGTGTTAATTATTTACAGAATTATGTACCAACCTGGACTGATTCATGAATTAATTCACATATGGAGAAACTCTGAAATTAAGTTAACTTTGCAAATAAAGCAAATAGATTTGCCAATTTCTAAGACTAAACTACCTGTTTGATAAACTTTGTATCTGCTTTTAAAATCCAGGTGGACTCCCAGCTTTCAAACATTTTTCCCAACTACTTTCTTTGCTCAGTTGCCAATGAATAACTAACTGGCTATAGTGCCTCCTGCAAAACAGAAGAATGCTGCATAAAGTTCTCACATTGCTTAATGGCATAAATTGAAACTTGCATATTTACTTACGCTTGTCTAAACACATTTTGCAGAACTTGTCTGAAAGCATTTACTACACATGCAAATGTGTCAATTTTAAATTTGTTTTACATTTTAAGGACAACTTGAATTTATAACAACTGTTATCATTTTTTAGGAATAAATACCATTTAAAATCAAACTTTGTGTGTGGTTAGTTAGTTTTGTAGGTGCTTGCTATTTGAGAATTGCTAAAATTAAATGTTTGCCCAAGGTAAACTATGTTGACTAGACCTCTTTCTGTAAGTGGTGATTAAGTGCCAGCATGAATACCCACAGTAAGAGCGAATATTTTCATTTAGTTAGCAGACAAGATGACAGACGAATAATTCAGTAACATTTGGCACAGTTAATTCCCCTAGGCAGATAGATGGGTTTGCACTGCAGTCAAAAATTAAGCTTGGTGTTGGAAAGAAAACAGGATATAGTCTTAATAAGACTTTCTAACAAGTTGCAAGAAACATGTAGGTTTGAGACATGACAAATATAGATGTTTTAAAACATGTGTCAATACAGTGACAAGTTAATAGTAATGCTCATTACTCAAGCACAAATGGAGCAATATTCCTCTAGGCACACATTGCTGTCTGGCATTTGTAATGAGACACACTAATGGTGCACCCTGATTTTAATCATGCCACTCTTATATAGACCTACATCTGGCACATGTATGTCACTTCGACAAGTCTCATATAGCGCTGTTTGCCTAGGAGACGATTGCTTCACCCTTATATCTCACTTCAGTACATTTGGTATGGTCTAGTATAAAATGAGCAGATGTAACATTTTACTTTGCTGTTGTTTCTCTGGATGGTTGAGTTTTGATATCACATTCAGTGGTGGAAGTGAACGGGAATATGGTGGCATGCCATTCCGCCAATTCTCCCATTGCTTTATTTATAAAACTGTCAAAATACATTTACTTACATTCCCATTGCATTTTCCATACCCCCTTTTCTAAAATTTCACTTCGACCATAAAATCACAGGTCAATCAATTTAATTGTATTATATCTGGATTACAAATAGTGTTAATCAATATTTGACAAATTACAGGAACAACATATAATAATTTAAATATAATATATATATATATATATATTCATTTTAATCAGAGAATTTTCTGAAATATACCTCTAAACATACTACCTTTGTTACCAAAGATACTGGGGCTAATGCAGAGGGAGTACTATATCAGTTTGCATAGTTTGCGTGCATGCATTTGCACACCTATGTGTATTTGAGTAATTAAAGTTACACCAACCAGTGATGGGGAGGCGGAATGGGGGAGGGAGAAACTGGACTAGCCTAGGACGAGTACAGTAATGGCATGTTTGCACAATTGCGAACCACTGCAGACTGAGACTCAGACGCATATAACAAGCGCATGTACTCCTGGTGCCGACTTGCATGTATCTTGCAATAGTTGCAGCTTTGCATATGGCCACAGCTGCAATTTTTTTAATAAAGCCATAATAAAGTCATTTGCCGGCTATTTGGGGAAGCTATTACAGCCAACTCTACATCAGCCCCACTACCTATATTTACTGACACTGCTATATAGTGTAGGAATAAAATATATGCAGTTTAGTTTTTAAAATCGGTTATTTCTGTGTGATTTTTAACTCTGTTTTTTGTTATCTTTTTTACATTTATATTTAGGCATTATACATAGAGTTTATAGAATGTCATCATAGATACAGGGTGGTCCATAAGTGTGGAAACACCCTTTTAAAATGGAAATTAAATTAGAACAACAAGAAGAACAGAAGAGAAGAAAACATGTTTAGATGGGGCACTCAGTGATTAGTATAAGTTGAACTTATATTAAAACATTATCTTTATTACTTTGATTAAAATATTTATATGTAGAGTGTTCCCAAATTGAGTATTGCTAGTAGCATAATATTAATATAAAGTGGTGAAAAAGATAGAATCAAAAAAACAAATTCTCATAAAATGGCATAAAATAGTCTACATATAGAGACGACATATTTCTACTTTGGGAAGGAGAGGAAACTCTTTTCCATGAGTTCACGGAACAGCTGAATAGTAACAATCTGAACTCACGATTAACATCTGAAATTCAGCTGAAAAAGATCAACTTTCTTGATCTACAGATATTGATTGATGTGTAAGGGAAATTGGCAACAGATATATGTAGGAAACCTACTGCTACCAATAGCTTGTTGCACTATACAAGTGCACATTTTCTGCCAGTGATCAAAGGTGTTCCCAAAGGTGAATTCCTTATTACGAAACAGGACTGTTCTGATGCTGTTACCTTTAAAAAGAGATCTGATGAACTACGAGAAAGGTTTATACAAAGGGGATACAGCAATCAATGTATACGAAAAGTAGTCCATGATGTTAATCAAAGAGAAAGAGAGTCTTTGATTTTTCCTTCACCCAAACCTGTTTCCAAGGAGAAAGTAAGAATGATTGGCACATTCTGTTCTGAATGGAGGGACATCGCCAATATTTTTCAGAAACACTGGCATGTGTTATTACTTGATGATGACCTCAGAATAAACCTTGATGACTAAATTGCAATGACATGGCGGACAGCTCGAAAATTGAAGGACCATCTGGTCCACAGCCATTTTACCAACAAAAAGAAATCATTAAATTCTGTTAAGGGACTTCATAAATGTGGCAGGTGCAAAGTCTGTAAATATGCTATTCAGACATATAAGTATATGGACAGGTACTCCAAAATTTGGAAAATGAATCAATTTGTCAATTGCAACTCTACAGGGGTCATTTATTATCTGACTTGTTCTTGCGGCCTGAGATACATAGGCATGACGACAAGACCATTTAGAAGACGTTTTTAGAGCGTGCCAACAACATAAAAAAAGCCCTAATAAAAAAGAGAAACTAAAGCCACTTACTACAGTGGCTAAGCACTTCTTACTGCATCATGATAATAATCCATACACATTTAAAACCTTTGTGATGGAACAGGTGTCTCTAGGAATCAGGGGTGGTAACTTACAACAGGATCTTTTGAAAAAGGAGTCTAAAAAGACATTTTTAATGAACAGTTTGGTACAGGGCCGGACTGGGACTAAAAATCAGCCCTGGCATTTAAAGCACACATGCCCACGTGTTGTGGGCTCCATGCACTATATTGTTGCACATTGATGCTGGCGCAGTGCGCGTTGCTGGTGCTGTACAACATGATGTAGTATGAGTGTGTGTGGGGGGGGGTATTTATTTCTCCTAATGACCCTCAACATTACATTATTAGCACCCCAATTACATCAATAAATACCATGACAATACATTATTAGTACCCAAATTACAGCAATAAATAACCCCACACACACACTCATACTACATCAATCACCCCCACATTACAGCGTCCAGCATCACCCCCACATTACAGCATCCAACATCACCCCCCACATTACAGCGTCCAGAATAACCCCCACATTACAGCATCCAGCATGACCCCCCTCATTACAGCAACCGGCATCACCCCCCACATTACAGCGTCCAGCGTCACTCCCCACATTATAGCAATACCCTCTCCTACTTATTAGCAATACTAAGCACCAAACACACTACAACATTGCCGCCACCACCACGCCACCCCATACTACAGCAATACCACCAATTATACAGACACCACTGTAGGAAACAATGTTTTGCTTTTTTAAAATCTCCCACAAAATAGCAACAACGAACAGAATACTTACACACATATAGGTAACAGATACCCTTTTCCCTCAATTAAATAGTAATGGCAGAATTTTCATGAATCATTTCACATGAAATAAAACTAACATATATCTAAAAAAAACATAACTATTAAATGATCAGTTGAACCCACACGGCCGCATTAAAAGTATTTCCATCTACAGAAAAATGTCAGAGAAAAATATTTTTGTTTTACTACAGTAATTGGATATGCGTCTTTTCTATTCATTTTAAATAACACAGTATATAAATTAAGGGAGATAGAGGAGGTGGGTGAGAAATAATTGGATGTGATCCATCAGTTTGATTAGATAGGAAACATTTAGATTATTTACCTGGAGACGTCTACCCCCTTGACTCACAGGCAGGGCTGACAAGAGGAATTTTGGGCCCCGATACAGCAACTTCTTTGGGCTCCCATCATACTCAACAATGAAAGACTTGCCTTTGGCAGAAGTTCATATGATGCCACACCGTAGTGTGCCCAGTTCATATTATGCCACATCGTAGTGCCCCAAAATCATATTATGCCACATAGTATTACCCTCAATTCATATTTGGTCATGCAGAAGTGCCCACAAATCATATTATGGCATAGTAGTGCCCCCAAAACAAGCAGCGTTTTTTCCTCTTAATTAAAAATCTCTGTACAGATAAATATGCAAAAAACATTACAGCGCAATAATGAGCAATACATAGTGTTAAACATTATTGGATATCCTGTAGTGTCCCCAGTTCAAGAAAGGATGGTTAAAAGCATATTGCACACGAGAAAATATATATACTTACCTGATTATGGCATACTGTGTTCTGTTCTCCTACTGGGCACGCTGGGCGAGGAGGGATCAGCAGCTGTCAGCTCACACAGGCAGTCGGGAGCAGGAATAGAGGGCAGTGGTCGAAGCAGAAATTTAGGAGTGGGGGTATAGAAAATATAAGTGAATGGAGTATGAAGGCTTGATTTTTTATTTTTTTTAACACTTGTCCCCTCTGTGCATTTCCATTCTTTATTACTACTTGTGTTTTATGATAGCTGCAACCCTGACATTCGAATTCTTAAGATGTCTCTCCCTTTACACTTTCTTTTACCTATACCCCTGCACCATCTTCTCCTTTGTCCCTCTCACTTAACCCCCTGCACAACCTTCTTCGCTGGCTCTCACACATCTTCCTGTACCACCAACTCCCCTGACTCTCTCACCCCCTTTCCCAGCACCCCCTTTGGCTCTCTCACCCCCTCTCCCAGCACCCCCTGGCTCTCACCCCGTCTCCCAGCACCCCCTGGCTCTCACTCCCTCTCCCAGCACCCCCCTGGCTATCTCACCCCCTCTACCAGCACCCCCTGGCTATCTCACCCCCTTTCCCAGCACCCCATGGCTCTTCCACACTCTTGACCCCGCCCGCATGAGCATGAGGGCACCCCCATCCCCGAAAATTGTGGCACCCCCACGACCCCCCCATTCCCAAAAAATGCGGCACCCCCTGGCTATCTCACCCCCTCTCCCAGCACCCCCTGGCTCTCA
Organism: Mixophyes fleayi; assembly: GCF_038048845.1. NCBI lineage: Eukaryota > Metazoa > Chordata > Amphibia > Anura > Limnodynastidae > Mixophyes > Mixophyes fleayi. Next base: position 229,024,152 of record NC_134404.1, read on the forward strand.
CCCCCTCTCCCAGCACCCCCTGGCTATCTCACCCCCTCTCCCAGCACCCCCTGGCTATCTCACTCCCTCTCCCAGCACCCCCTGGCTCTCACGCCCTTTCCCAGCACCCCCTGGCTATCTCACCCCCTCTCCCAGCACCCCCTGGCTATCTCAGCCCCTCTCCCAGAACCCCCTGGCTATCTCACCCCCTCTCCCAGCACCCCCTGGCTATCTCACCCCCTTTCCCAGCACCCCATGGCTCTTCCACACTCTTGACCACCCCCGCGCGAGCATGAGGGCACCCCCCCATCCCCAAAAAACGCGGCACCCCCGCGACCCCCCCCACCCCCAAAAATCAGGGCACCTACGCGACCCCCCCACCCCCGAAAATCGCAGGAGGAATCGGGCCCCCCCATCCAGCCATCGGCCCTTCTGGCATTTGCCAGAAGTGCCAGATAGCCAGTCCGGCCCTGGTTTGGTACCACCCGGTTTGAACGCTAAAACCAATTATATAGTGTTTAATTAATTTGGTCAATCAAGTATCCATTTGGAATCATCTTAACAATACGAATAATTGTTTATGAATAATTATTTTCTATTTCTTTAATTATTTTATACTATAATGTAGTACATTAACTAATATTAGCATTTAGGGGTAAATGTATCAAGCTGAGAGTTTTCTGGCGGGTTTGAAAAACCAATCAGTTTCTAGCTATCATTTATTTAATACATTCTACAAATTGATAGCTAGAATCTGATTGGTTGCTATTCGCAACATCTCCACTTTTCAAACACGCCGGTAAACACTCATCTTGATATATTTACCCCTTAGTCTTGGTTGTCTTGCTATATACTAGCACTCATAATATTATATAATAATATTTTTTCACTTTTTATTACCTTTACAGTCACTCTATTAAGTAATATATATTATCAAATATTACATTTTAAGTTTCACACTCATTAATACACCTTTTTATGTAGAGTTACACTTATTTTCTTAAATTTTTAGCACTCACTTTTCTTATTTTCATAATTTTTACTTTTTGTCATCAATCACGAATTTATTATTTTTTATTATCATACATAGGTATGGTTTACTTAGTAAATTGTCACTTAATTATTAAATACTAGCAACCAATAATTTCTGTCAATGGTCGTTTTGATAATAATCTAATTTACAATGTTAATTTTACATACTTTATATTTTATTACACCTTTATAGGGATCTGTGTGTGTTTCCTCTTGGTTTTGTAGTATTCCTCTTATACACTGTAGTATTTATTATTATATTACGTATATACTTCAATGCTTAGCCGGATATAGATCCAATAAATAAATCATTTAATTACGCAAATATTACTAAGCCACCTTTCAATGCTAATTAATTATGGTCTCCATCTAACACCAGAATCATTCTCTTTCTTCACAATAAATTTCTTTGTACTACCATATACGTAGTTACACCTATTTCATGTTCCTGAGGTTACTTCTAACTGTAATATTCCTTAACTGATACTTACCTCTTTGATGTATATTATTAATAGATCTTTAGATCTTCTGGATTTTTGCTTTGGTGTTATTGTTTACATTTACTTACAAGGGTTAGAACCCAGTGGCGCACGCAGGGGGGTTTCTGAGTCTCCAGAAACCCCCCCCCCTGCGCTAACTAAGTGGCCGCTATAGCTGCACTGTCCTATACAGCAGCCGCGGCGCTGTCAAAGAAGCGTCCGCGGCGGTGCTGTAGTGTATACAGCACCGCTGTGGACGCTTCTTAGACAGCGCCGCGGCTGCTGTATAGGACAGCGCTGAAGAAACGGAGCTGCTCTCGCGGGGGTGGGGTTTTTTTTGGGTATGGGGGGAAACCCCCCCCGAAAATCCTCAGTTCGCCCCTGGAACCCTATCCCTCAGCCCCTGATTGGCTATCTGTTGTGTCAATCTCTGGTGATGCCTCCGTATTTGGAGGCTTTTATTTGGATATTTACCTGTGACTTCTTTGTTAGGGGTGTCTCTACTCTATAAAAGAAACGTCACTTTATCTTCTCAGCTTGCCTAGATAAAGCTAGTATGCCTCACTGTGTTTGAATTAGATAGTTTGATGCATTGCACAAAATACAAATGCTGTTTATATGGAGGACTGGTTACTGGTAGATAGAAGAGGGTTATAGCTTATCATAGGCTCCGATGCTCTGTATTGCTAGCTTATATACTGCCTTTGTTGCTATTTAACTAAGCTAAAGAGAGAACCTGTTATTAATATATGCAGGTGATTTCTTATACCAAATAGAATTGGCGCTACATATTTTAACTTCCATACCCTCTCAGTGACCCTCAGTCAGTATTCTCTGTAATACCACCATCGGTAATAAGATAATAGTTCAATGCTACAATATTTTTTGAGAAGTGTGCTTCTTTAGACACTATATTTATGGAACTATTATATTCCCCAAGATTACCAATGTTTGTTATAAAGCACTAATACCAGACAAAATAGGTGGTTAGTACATCTTTATTAAAGTTATTATATTGATCACAGCCTAATATATGTTTACTATATAGTAACATATTAATGTAGATACAAAGTATATATTTTCTAAATAGCAAACACACCTTGGCTTGGCGGCATAGCTGCCATTTTATGAGATTTTTTTTTTTTTAATTCTATATTTTTCACCAATTTATTTTAATATTTTGCTACTAGCAATACTCTGGTCAATTTTGGGAACACTCTACATATAACTATTTTAATCAAATTAATAAAGATAATATTTTAATATAATTCAACTAATCACTGAGTGCCCCAACTAAACATGTTTTTCTTCTCTACTGTTCTTCTTGTTGTTACATTAAATATACATGTTCTTGGTGCACTACCCGATATAAGGTACTGCTATATTGGAGGCAGCTATAAGTTAAGATTGGGAATGTGAAACCTTAGTGCGGTGGTAACTATTCTGATTAACTGGAAATTAAATTAGAGTTGCAACCAAGATGGCTCACTTCAAGATGGCAGCCATATTGGCCACATGCCCTAAAAAGTTTTCCACCACACCCAGATCATATGTGTAGACACTGGATCAATATTTCCTTACTCATTTCCGTTTTAAAAGGGTGTTTCCACACTTATGGACCACCCTGTATATGACAATATGCAAAACTGATTATTGTTACAACTACACATTACAGACACTATTCTCTGGTTATCATCCATTACAAACTGCATTATCTGGTGGTGTCACTGCCAACAGGAACTACAGTAGTGGCATCTCCATCCCCAGTCCGAACATGTCGCAATTTACTTGTTAGTGCAAGCCTCTTCCTACTGCTTGCCCACCTCTACAAATCTTCAGCCTTCACCTGCCTTGCCCAGGTTCTCCTTCGTCGGAAGTTGCATGCAGCTTCCTGTTTGGCCTAGCAACAATTGACAGCATTTCTAAGCATGTACAGATCTTTCCACTTATTTTCATTCACTCTAAATGTTTTTTTGCTGAGGTCATCATGAAGCGCCAACAGGTATTATAAAGGGGACCCTCTCTCATGCAGGCATTGCTAGGTAATTGTGTTAATATCCAGCCTCTGTGTCTGATACTTACTTCTGTGTTTTGACCTTGTTTTTGGACTTCTTGGACCAGCTAGTTTAACCCTTTGGAACCTTGCTTATTGACTTACTGACCTGGCTCTAAATAATTGGACTTGTTATATTTTAACCCCTTGGAAGCCTCCTGACTGATCTTCTGCTACATTGGAAACTACTCTCCTGGAACCACTGTCTTAGCAGCTTCTCGGATCACTTCCCAGCCAGCTGCATCAGGAACTTCTCTCTGGTTAGCCTGCTTACAGCCATCAGAAGCTGCCCGATGGATTAAAGAAACAGAATTCATTTTCTTACTGTTACCATGAGAGGTGGTAAGTATACCGTACATAGCTCATTCTCAAGTTGCCAGTGAAGAATATCTAGCCTGGTTGCTAGTAGACAGTATACAGCCCATTTTCCAGTAGCTAGTTTGCAATACACAAACCATTCTTTGGTGGCAAGCATACAATACATTCATTCCCTACCCAACCTTAATTATTTTTTTATTTCTCCTCTCTGGCACAAAATGCATGAAAAAAATTAATCAATAATTTAGGAATAGTTAATCAATAGTTAATTAATAGTTAATTAATATTAATAGAGTAATAGTTAATTAATCAATAGTTTAGGAAACGGATTAACCAAAAGGTTGATGTGGTTTTCCACCCTTTTGCCCAACGCACTATGGCACCTATTCTGCATGAAACCGATACATTTTAATTAGATGTCATGACAAAATATGTAAATGGGATTTTTAGTGTGTGTTTGTTTTGCTTTGCAGGGTTAGTGGTTTTATTATGTTTTAGGTGATTGGGTGTTTTTGGAGTTACATCTTTTCTTAAGATTTGAAACAAATTATTTTATATAAGTATTAGCAATAGCAATATATTTTTCCCATGCACTTTTTTATTATTTTGCTATAGGAATCCCTACCACAGCTGCTAAGAGACAATTTCACGGTTCTATAACCCTTAAAAATAAGTTCTCCCCTAAGTCACCAATCTTCTTCCCTCCCTCCAATTTAAAACTACTTCTCCTTGTTCTAGAAATCTTCTTAATTTTAAATCTGGCTTCTTGAACTGTATTAATATTTTAAATTTTTTCGAATATTTCTATCATATGACCTCTGTCCCAACTCTTCTAAGCTGTACATGTTCAGCTGTTGAAGTCATTTCTGATAAGCTCGCTGTTGTTAGGAACCCCTCCAGCCGGCACAACACAACCCGGAATCTACTCTGCCAGTCAGGTGTTCACTGGAGCCCCTGATGGTGGGGACAGACTGGGCCGCAGACTGACAGAGGGTCGTGAAGTGCGTACCAGCTGGGGAGAACCCAGGCAAGAGGAGTCAGGTCCACGCAGAGGTCAAGGGCCGGCAGCAGACAACAGTATCGATGAACAAGCTGAGGTCAGGGGTCACAGGCAAATAGCAGAACGGGTAAACAGGCCAAAGATCAGGGTCACAGAAAACACGAGCAAGGTCCAAATCAAAGCCAAGGGTCATACACGGGGAGTCAAATAGAGATATCAGGATACAGGACAGGAACTAGCAGGTTAGCAGACTGGAACACAGGAGCTATAACCGGCAATGAGGCAGCAGACCTCATTGCCTTAAATACCAGTGGCCACCAATCAGAGCCTAGCTCTGAATTAGACACAGCCCCCAGCATAATTAATAGGCTGCATTAATTAGCCCACAGGCTAGGACATATGGTGAGCACTGCGCCCGGCTTCCTCTCATTGCCGGGACGCAGCACTGAAGCATCTTCTCGTTGCCCCGGCAACGGCCGGGTCAGGGCCGGAAGTGACGTCCCGGTCGCCATAGCGACGGCCGGGACGCAGGTGAGTGAGTCGCGGCGGCTGGGCACCGCCGCGGCTCGTAACAGCTGTGACCCAAACAATACGTACGATGCTCTCTCCTCCTAATTTTTTGTGCACTGCCAGCCTTATCCCCCTTACTTTCGCCATAAATATTTATGCAAAAATGTCCATTATTACAGTCCTGCAATTTTGTTAATGCTCTAATTAAGTACAATATGGTTCTATTCTGAATTCTCAAATTCTGTGATTTGCTACAGGTTGTTCTAACATCATGAATGTCCTACTGCCCTGACTAGACACAGGATGGTCCTAGTTCCAAATTTAAAGTCCCTTATACATGGACATTGCTACAAAAGCAAATCCACTACACATTCACACCTTAATAAAATGTTTGCACCAGTCTAGTAGTGGACCTGTTATACTGCTGACTGCTTAGCCAGATTACATTATTGCACACAATGAGTGGCAGCTATTAGGGGAATAGTTTGAGGTTTATATTAGTAAACCGCATGCCTGGCATTCCAGCTGTTCCTGTGCATGCCTGGCATTCCAGCTGTTTCTATGCATCAGATCAAAGCATAGCCAGAGGCTATAATATGAATTAGATTGCACGCTTATCTCACTATATTGTATGTCTAGTCTGAGATTCAATGAGCTTCTCACAATGTTGTATTCCATCTTCAATATATCAGGATTCCAGTAGTTTACCATATTTATTAGAAAGGATTTTTTATTTTTGTATGTATATTTCAGTGTTTGGATGGATATGTTGGCTTATTGGATTTTCAATGGAATCCATAATATAAATTGTTAGAAATTCAACTATTGCACAGGGAAGCTTAATTGCACTGTAGTAAATTTAGAAATGTTTTTGTCATTTAAATTTAAACTATGATGTAATCTATCATGTGATATTTTACAACTAACAACTATCTCTGAATGTGACTGTTGAAATATAGCATGATATCAAATTGTTCAATTAAAAAATAGTATTAGTAGGAGCCAGGGGTGTAACTAGACACTGGTGGTGCCCAGAACGAAATGTTGTAAGGGCCATCATGCACAATGGTGAAAAGCACACATATATACATGGAGTTTTGACAGGGAAGGTGGGTTCTCCTCAGCTGTGGGTCAGGGCCGGATTAAGGGGGGGGGCACAGGGGGCAAGTGCCCCGGGCCCCCCTCTCTCAGGGGGCCCCCCAAGCCAGCTGGGGCTCTTTTTGCTGCCCCCAAATGTCGGAATACAGGGGGCAGCACAGGGTTCCGAGTGTAAAGTGCTCTGTCAGCACTATCAGCATTCAGCACAAGTAAAGGTTTTGCTTTTATTTTTTAGTCTTCAGGGCTTCTGTAGCTGGCATGTGGATGACAGTGTGAGGAGGAGCAGAGAAGAGCTGCCCTACCTGTCAGGCATAAGGTAAGTTAAGATCTGGGTGTGTGTAGTGTATATATTGTGCGTGTGTGTGGACAGTGTATATATTGTGTGTGTGTGTATGTGTGTGGACAGTGTATATATTGTGTGTGTGTGTGGACAGTGTATATATTGTGTGTGTGTCTGTGTGTGTGGGCAGTGTATATATTATGTGTGTGTCTGTGTGTGTGGGCAGTGTATATATTATGTGTGTGTCTGTGTGTGTGTGGGCAGTGTATATATTATGTGTGTGTCTGTGTGTGTGTGGGCAGTGTATATATTGTGTGCGTGTGTGTGGGCAGTGTATATATTGTGTGTGTGTGGGCAGTGTATATATTATGTGTGTGTGGGCAGTGTATATATTATGTGTGTGTGGGCAGTGTATATATTATGTGTGTGTGGGCAGTGTATATATTATGTGTGTGTGTGGGCAGTGTATATATTATGTGTGTGTGTGGGCTGTGTATATATTGTGTGTGTGTGTGAGCAGTGTATATATTATGTGTGTGTCTGTGTGTGTGTGAGCAGTGCATATATTATGTGTGTGTCTGTGTGTGTGGGCAGTGTATATATTATGTGTGTGTGAGCAGTGTATATATTATGTGTGTGTCTGTGTGTGTGAGCAGTGCATATATTATGTGTGTGTCTGTGTGTGTGGGTAGTGTATATATTATGTGTGTGTCTGTGTGCGTGGGCAGTGTATATATTATGTGTGTGTCTGTGTGTGTGGGCAGTGTATATATTATGTGTGTGTCTGTGTGTGTGTGTGTGGGCAGTGTATATATTATGTGTGTGTCTGTGTGTGTGTGGGCAGTGTATATATTGTGTGCGTGTGTGTGGGCAGTGTATATATTGTGTGTGTGTGGGCAGTGTATATATTATGTGTGTGTGGGCAGTGTATATATTATGTGTGTGTGGGCAGTGTATATATTATGTGTGTGTGGGCAGTGTATATATTATGTGTGTGTGTGGGCAGTGTATATATTATGTGTGTGTGTGGGCTGTGTATATATATTGTGTGTGTGTGTGGACAGTGTATATATTGTGTGTGTGTGTGTATGTGTGTGTGTGTGTGTGGACAGTGTATATATTGTGTGTGTGTGTGTGGACAGTGTATATATTGTGTGTGTGTCTGTGTGTGTGGGCAGTGTATATATTATGTGTGTGTGTGAGCAGTGTATATATTATGGGTGTGTCTGTTTGTGTGAGCAGTGCATATATTATGTGTGTGTCTGTGTGTGTGGGCAGTGTATATATTGTGTGTGTGTGAGCAGTGTATATATTATGTGTGTGTCTGTGTGTGTGAGCAGTGCATATATTATGTGTGTGTCTGTGTGTGTGGGTAGTGTATATATTATGTGTGTGCCTGTGTGTGTGGGCAGTGTATATATTATGTGTGTGTCTGTGTGTGTGGGCAGTGTATATATTATGTGTGTGTCTGTGTGTGTGTGGGCAGTGTATATATTGTGTGCGTGTGTGTGGGCAGTGTATATATTATGTGTGTGTGGGCAGTGTATATATTATGTGTGTGTGGGCAGTGTATATATTATGTGTGTGTGTGGGCAGTGTATATATTATGTGTGTGTGTGGGCTGTGTATATATTATGTGTGTGTGAGTGTGGGGGGCCAGTATATAAATATAGTGTGCATGGGGACAGTATGTTAATATATGTAAGGGAAGGGGAGTTTTTAATATAGTGCGGGAGGTAGGCTATTAAATGGTGGAGTGCAGGTGGGGGCTAATTATTTAATGAGTGCTATTTTATTTGTGGGGTGATGGCGGGGCAATTTAATTTAATATTGGGTCTTATTAATTTAAGATCAGGTGGTTTGGGGCTATTAATTGAATATGGACTGATTTTGAGGAGGAGGACTATTTATTAATTGTAATTGTAAATATGAATTGTTTAATGCCGGTGATAGTTGTGGGAAATGGTTATATTAAACATAAATGCTATTTAATTTATTGCCAGGCTGTTTGGTGGGGAGGGAAATAAGTCTATTTATTAAATGTGTACTCTATTAATTTAATGTTGGGGCTGCTTGGGGAAAATAGTTAAATTATTAAATGTGAATAGTATTTTATTTAATTTAAAATTTGGGGCTGGTTGCTGGGAGGGAGGCCTAATTATTAAAGTGGGGGCTATTGATTTATTAACAGGACTGTTTGGGGACTCCTAAACTTTATGTACCTTTTTTTTTTTTTTTCAAAATAGGGCCCCGACATCCCAGAATCTACACAAGCAGCATCTGAGCTTAAGACACCAGCAGCCACAGGTGGTGAAAAGTGACCACAGCAGGTAGGAGAGATCAGGACCATCTTCCAACTGTCCTCAGTATAGTGGGACAGTCCAGAATGTGGGTGACTGTCTCACTTAGTCAGGATTTGGTCTGACTGCAAGGACAGTTGGGAGGTATGTCCTACTTCACACTGTTATGCTGTGATGGCAGAGCTGCATGCAACAGTAGTGCACACAGCAATGCCTGTTTATTTGTCTAAATTGAAGACCATATTACACAATAGGGGCCCCCCCCTGTATTAAGTGCCCAAGGCCCCCCAGAACCTTAATCCAGCTCTGCTGTGGGTCCTATAGTAGCTGCAACCCCTGCACTTATGGTAGTTACACCCTAGGTATTAGGGATAAATGAGTTACTCTTGTAAGGTGGCTATGCTGAGTACAAGGTGTATTCTTAATAATAAGCAGTTAGAACGAATATCATCACTCATTGCACTTCTCACCCCATGGTATCTTAGTAGATCTGACTTGTAATGTGCCTGTACATTGATGAGTATTATTGCCAAGAAAACAAGCTGCAAACATTTCTCTGTGAATACTGTGATATGTGTTAGGGATTCCCAGTTTGAAAATCACAGAGAATAGTTGTAAATGCAAACAGAGTGTCTTTATTTTGAACACCGGTCATGCAGGTTCTAACCAAATGCAGTCAATGGTAATACAGCTATCACAAGTCCATTGTGATCAAATTCAGAATAAGAACATATCCACCCCTTTAAGAAACAGTTTCCAGATGCTCCACAGACTAAATTTTTTTTTTTAAACTCCTTATTTTTGACAACAGTACAAATATAGTAACATAATTGGGAAACAGGAAAGGGAGGAGGAGAAAAAATTCCCAGAGTATACAATACGGTACAAAATCTGTAAGTACATGGAAGTTTATCCTTTGCTGCGATGTTAATTGTGCATTTTCTTTCCTTCATTTCCCTAGAGTCTCTTTTATTGTTGTTGTTTTTTTGTTTTTTTTGGTTAAAATAGAGGGGGGGGGGAGAGAGAAGGAGAAAGAGAGAGAAAAGGAGTGAAAAAAAAGGAGTGGGAGAAAAGAGAAAAAAGAAGGTTTCAATGGGTTCCCCTAGGAGGGAGCGACCCGCGCAACCTACCTTCAGGGAGCAACGTGTCTCACAAGAGAAGCTAGTGAGTAGGTTGAGGGGAAAATTGGAGTCCACCTTCGTGATGGACTAGAGGTACGTTAATAACAGAGAAAGACCATTACTAAAGGGAGTGATGATACTGGGGATTAAAAGACCACGATGTGGAGGTAGGACAAGTTACTGAGTGGCAGGCATAGGGGACTGGTGAAAGGAGTACCAGGGATCCCAAATCTTATGAAAATTGCTGACTTTATCATGTAGGAGACTTGTGATATATTCCATTGAGGCTATGTACCATATTCGGGAGGTGATGCTTTGGAGGTTCGGCAGGCAGGGTGACTTCCAATTCTTAGCTATTTGAAGGCGTGTTGCGGCACATATATTTTGTGCCAGCTTGTTGCTGAACTTATTGAGTGATTTGTCTCAAGAGCATAGTAGCATGACCAATGGGTCCGGGGAAACCACGACCTTCAGAATTTTAGATATAAAGTCGGAAACCTGGGCCCATAGGTTAGATATGAAGGGGCATGTCCACCAAATGGGATAAAAAGATCCCACCCCACCACAGGACCTCCAGCAGAGGTCTGATGTACCTGGGTAAATTTTGTGAAGTCTCGTGGGTACTAGGTACCATCTTTTGTAGACCTTAAATGTGTTTTCTTTGATCGACGTGTTAATGGATATCTTGGAGATCCTGGTTCTGAGCCGGGACCGTCCCTCTTGATCCAGAGTTTTGCCACGTTCCCAAGTGGTCTCGAACAATTTGATGGGATTGCTTTCTGGCTTTAGGTATACATGATATACCAGGGATTTCAGTCCCTGGGCTCCAACTCGGTTGGTACAGCATCTCCCAAAGGGCGTGGGGCTACGTAGTTTGGTCGATCTCCAGTTTGATTGTATAAAGCTTCTAATTTGGACGTAAACAAAAAACAAGGACGACAGGAGTTTAGACTTTTCTCTCAGATCCGAGAAGGATTGTGGGGCGTATGTCCCTAAAATATGGGTAAATTGAATAATCCCCGCTTTTTGCCAGGAAGCTGCGTAAAATTTGGTGTTACCAGGAGGGAAATCTGGGTTGTGCCAGAGTGGCGTGAGAGGGGAGGGATACGAGGTGAGTTTCCATCTCTTGTGTAGTTTGTCCCATAGATCAAGTGTGAGCTGTATGGTGGGGTGAGAGTAAACCGAGGCCGGTCTCTGACTGCGGGGAAGCCAGGGTAGGAAGCTGAGAGTGTGTTCTGGTGTGAGTGCATTTTTGAGGTCGACCCATCTCTTGAACCCCGGGGGCGTCTGCCAAAAAATAATATGGCTTAGGTTGACCGCGTGGTAGTATTGGTCAAAGAGCGGTAATCCACATCCTCCCGATTGTGAGTGTTTGGCTAGACAGGATCTTTTGAGTCTTGATTTTTTCCCCTGCCAAATAAATCTACTACAAATTAGTTGGAGATTCGCTAAATATGCCCCTGGGACTGGTATAGGTAGTGTCTGAAACAAATATAAAATTCGGGGTAAGACGTTCATTTTTATTACATTTATTCTACCAAACCAGGAGATGAACAGCGGATCCCATCTTGTGAGGTCACCTTTAATGGAATTTAGAAGGGGGGTGTAATTAGCGTTAAACAGTTGACTGTATTCTTTGGTTATCTGGACCCCAAGATAGCGAACTGCTTTAGGTCGCCATTGGAATTTAAATGATGACTCTAAGATACATTTTACTGTGTCAGATGTTTGGAGTGAAAGAGCCTCATATTTGGAGTTGTTTATTTTATAATCTGACAGGGAACCATATATCTTTAGTTCCTCAAGTAAATTTGGGAGCAAAATTAAAGGGTTGGAAAGTGTCAGAAGGACATCGTCAGCGAATAGTGAGATTTTGAAGTGTCGGGGGCCGATCCAAATCCCAGAGATGTCTGGGTTTCGCCTTATGGCGGCAGCTAGGGGTTCGATACATAGTGCATACAGTAGAGGTGACGAAGGGCACCCTTGTCTTGTGCCGTTACCCAGGGAGAAGGTGGGGACAGTAATCCATTCGTCAAGACTGACGAGGACGGGCGGTGGTATAGGGCCTGGATGGCCGACATGAATTCCCCCTTCAGACCAAATTGATTAAGGGTGCTGAACATAAAGGGCCAGGAAAGCCTGTCAAATGCCTTTTCGGCATCAAGGGCTAGGACCACTGTGGGAATTTTGTGCTGATTGACATAGGTCATAATATCTATGGTGCGTCTAGTGTTGTCCAGGGTCTGTTTAGAGGGGATAAAGCCTACTTGGTCCGGGAATACCAGGGTCAACATATAGTTGTTTAATCTGTTTGCCAGTACTTTAGCGAATAGTTTTACATCTGCGTTAATTAATGAGATGGGGCGATAATTAGAGCAACAGGACGTGTCTTTGTTTGGTTTGGGGATGACCACTATGGTAGAGCGGGTAGACTCTTCGTGAAATTTACCGCCGTGTAATATATTATTAAATAAGTGAGTCAGTTGGGGGACAAGCTCTTTAGAGAATGTTTTATAATAAAACATCATAAAGCCGTTGGGACCAGGGGATTTGGAATTTTTTTGTGATTTCAGGGCCAAGGTAACTTCCTCACCAGTAGTTTCCTGGTTCAAGGATGTGATCTGGTGAGGGGACAGAGTGGGCAGTGAGCATTTGTCTAGGTATGATTTGATGGTCTGGGGAGGGACTTCTGGGGTGTGCTGGCCTTTGTGCAGATTATAAAGGTTTTCATAGTATTCATGAAAAGTGCCATTAATGATCCTGGGGTCATAGAATATATTCCCCTTCTTGTTTCTAATAGAAGTGATTGTTTGGGATGCCCTTTTAGCTCTAATTCTGTTGGCCAAGAGTGTGTCAGCCTTATCCCCCTTCTCGTAGAAGGATTGGTTGAGCCACCGGAGTTGACGCTCAGTCTTCTCCGCCAATATAGCTTGAATTTCCCCTCTAACTTTTTGAATCTCCTCCCCAGCGAGAGCGGGAGTTATATTGTTTGTGTTGTGATTCTAAGATTTTAATTTGGGAGGATAGCTTATTGTATGTCTCATTGCGCCCTTTCTTCCTGTGGGAAGCGAACTGTATAATGTTTCCTCGGATTACTGCTTTGTGAGGTTCCCAAATTGTAGGGGTCGGAACTTCTGGATTATTGTTGATGTCAAAATACCCTGTTATTGCTTCTGCTATTTGCTCTTTAAAGTGCGGGAGCTTAAGTAAAGTCTCATTTAGTCTGCATGAAGTTCTGCCCCGGGGGTTTTGAAAAGGGTCGACCGAGAGGGTCAGACCAAGTGTTAGGGATTATGTCCACAGACTCAATTTTAACTGTTGATGGACTGTATTTATGACAAATTGCATTGACAAAATCCATGGTATTATGGAAAATGGGATTATCAGACTTAAGAAGGGAGAAGACCCAAGTCTGTGACTCCCCTCTGAAATGAATAATCATTAAACCAACCTACTTGGTTAAACTGGTTTGAAGAATATTTTGTGAATTCTTCAAACTGCCCCCACTGGGACGGCAGGACAGGAGTCCCCTCACTAGGATGATAGGACAAGAAATATAATGCTTGGATGGAGCAGATAACTCATATTCAAACTGAGCACATCTCTCTAGGGACCCAGGCTGGGCACACTTGGCAGAAGGCTCGGGTTGAGCACATTTGGTTGAAGGCCCAACCTGGGCACACAACTCAGAGGGCTTGGGTTGAGCACACTTGGCAGAAGGCCCGGATTGGGCACACTTGTCAGAAGGCTTGGGTTGAGCACACTTGGTAGAAGGCTGTTTCAGCACACTTTTCAGAAGTCCCAGACTGGGCATACTCAGAATGCTCTTTGAGGCACATATGATTGAACTACACTTTGAGGCAACTCTGGCTGAACAGCGCTTTGAGGCACCTCTGATTGAATTGCACTTTGAGGCATGTCTGAGCGGATAGAGCCATGGGGCACATCTGACCAGATAGAGCCATGACACCTTTGACAGGATAGAGCCACGAAGCACCTCTGTTGAACAGCTCTGTAAGGTAGCTCTGTCTGAACAATTCTGTTAGGCAGCTCTGGCTGAACAGATCTGTCAGGCAGCTCTGGCTGAACAGATCTGTCAGGCAGCTCTGGCTGAACAGGTCTGTAAGGCAGCTCTGGCTGAACAGGTCTGTCAGGCAGCTCTGGCTGAACAGGTCTGTAATGCAGCTCCGACTGAACAGAACTGTAAGGTAGCTCAGGTTGAACAGAACTGTAAGGCATCTCTGGCTGGACATTTTTATTAGGCATCTCTGGCTGAATAGGCTCTGAGGGACAGGACCCTCTCTGGAACAGGTTGAAGGGACAGAGCCATCTCTGGAGCAAACTGTAGGGACAGGGTCTCTCTGGAGGAACAGGGCCCTCTCTGGAGTAAGCTGGAGGGTAGCTGCCTTTAAAGCTGGTTTAGAATGTAATCCCAAGTTATTTTTTGAGTCCAGAGAACCCTGGGGATAACCTGGAGGTGTTTTGTGTCTATGTAACAGGCACTGCGCCAGGATGTGCTCAGAGCTGGCACAATAAAGATACAGATTATTAATCTTTTTGCGCGTGCTTTCCTCCTCAGACAAAGAGGGCATAACTCTAACCCTAATACTAACTCTAATCGTAACCCTAACCTTAAAATTTCGTATTAAACTGTTTGGATGCTGCCATTGCCACTTTAAATACATCGAAATCCAAGTTGCTATGCTAAGTGACGTAAATAGAAAGTGACGGCATTCTCTGCATTCGGGATATAGCACAAGCATGTCAGGGATCTACACAGTCATTATTATGGTAAGTCTGCATTTTGATTTTATCTGCATTTTTCAAATCTGAGTTTTTTCATCAGGCTACTTGCTGCCGTGGTAAACATTGTCGTTAATATGACTACCCCCGGTATGTTAGGGATTCCCAGTTTGAATACCATGGAGAATAGTTGTAAATGCAAACAGAGTGTCCTTATTTTGAACATCGGTCACACAGCTTATAACCAAATGCAGTCAATGGAGTACAACTATCACAAGTTCATAGGTACAATAGGTAATGCTGTTAAAATATATTTACAGACAGGAACAAAGCATTTGGTAATGTTGACAATATATATTTGCAGATAGGAGCAAAATCACTTGAAAATGCTGGTTATATTGCAGACAGGAACAAAAGTACTTGATAATGCTAATTAGGTATATTGCAGACAAGAACAAAAGAATGTCACGTTTTACAGCAAAGAATGGGCTCCCTAGGTCTGTATGAATTGACGCTAGTCTGACCTGAAGACGCAGAATCTAACGAGGCAGGTTGTCTTCCCCAGGAGCCTTTGCAAGGAGGTATGGGCTTAGCAGCCCTTGCCCCGCAGGTCGCGACCCTCCAGGAGAGTGTCAGAGGAGACCTATATTTAGGAGATGAGCCCAGGAGGGGTTACAGCAGTGAGAAGCTGTAAAGCAGCAGACAGAAGTTGTGAAGCAGTGGTAGCACACCACGGTATAAGAACACTGAAACAATAGTTTATCTATATGAGATGATGTGCAGAGATGAGATGCACAGAACAGAGGTGTAGAAACACTGGAACAAATAGATAAACTCTTTGAGCTGATATCCAGAGATGGGCTGCACTGAACAGCAGAATAGAAATACGGGAACAAATAGACAAACACTTTGAGCTGATATCCAGAGATGAGTAGCGCTGAATCAATGGTGTACAAACACAGAAACAAATAGCTGGAGCAAAGAGAGCCACATCTTCACACAGTCAGGATAGGCAAACAAAGAACAGGCAACTTAAGTGTCAGCTCAGGTGCCTTAAATAGTGAGCTAATTAAAGGGCTGGATGAATGGGAGCAGAGGGGAGGTTTCAAATATCAAGATTAGGTCTTTATGCTACGATTTTCTATGAATCAAATTACTCACAGTTTTCCATAATAAACGGTAGACCTTCATTTGCAAACTATATGAGATGCCATAAAAGGAACATACCCATAACAATTTATTTTGCAAGTAAATCCCTTAATATGTATATGTGTATATACTTAGACTGGGCCAAGGATAAAAGTACATTAAACTGTGAGAAACAGGTGATGAATAAAAAGTCCTCATTCCAGTGGGACCCCATTTCACAACAAGGATTAACTCAGAGATACATACAAGGTGTAGCTCATACATTCATCAAGTAGCCTGTACATATAATTTTTAGGGATGTGCACCGGCGACTTTTGAGGTCTCGTGTTTTGTGTTTTGGATCCGGATTTTCGTTATTTTTGAGGTTCGGATTTGTCTCGCAAAACACTTGAGGAAAGGTCTCGGTTCGGATTTAAGGTATTGGATTCGGATTTTTTTTGAAAAAAACATAAAAAGTTTAAAAATCAAGTTTTTGGGCTTATTTTCACTCCTAGGCTATTATTAACCTCAATAACATTCAATAACAAGCATTTCCACTAATTTACAGTGTATTCTGAACACCTCACAATATAGTTATTAGTCCAAAACGTTGCAACAAGGTATCTTTCTGGACTGCGTAGAGGAGTGGGTCACCACAATATATTATAAACCCTGAACTTTTATGATTCGCACCAATAATTGTACCTGGACTGCGTAGAGGAGTGGGTCACCACAATATATATTAAAAACCCTGAACTTTTATGATTCGCACCAATAATTGTACCTGGACTGCGTAGAGGAGTGGGTCACCACAATATCTTAAAAACCCTGAACTTTTATGATTCGCACCAATAATTGTACCTGGACTGCGTAGAGGAGTGGGTCACCACAATATCTTAAAAACCCTGAACTTTTATGATTCGCACCAATAATTGTACCTGGACTGCGTAGAGGAGTGGGTCACCACAATATCTTAAAAACCCTGAACTTTTATGATTCGCACCAATAATTGTACCTGGACTGCGTAGAGGAGTGGGTCACCACAATATCTTAAAAACCCTGAACTTTTATGATTCGCACCAATAATTGTACCTGGACTGCGTAGAGGAGTGGGTCACCACAATATCTTAAAAACCCTGAACTTTTATGATTCGCACCAATAATTGTACCTGGACTGCGTAGAGGAGTGGGTCACCACAATATCTTAAAAACCCTGAACTTTTATGATTCGCACCAATAATTGTACCTGGACTGCGTAGAGGAGTGGGTCACCACAATATCTTAAAAACCCTGAACTTTTATGATTCGCACCAATAATTGTACCTGGACTGCGTAGAGGAGTGGGTCACCACAATATCTTAAAAACCCTGAACTTTTATGATTCGCACCAATAATTGTACCTGGACTGCGTAGAGGAGTGGGTCACCACAATATCTTAAAAACCCTGAACTTTTATGATTCGCACCAATAATTGTACCTGGACTGCGTAGAGGAGTGGGCACTGGGCACCACAATAAAATATATAAAAAACCTTCAACAGATCTGCATTACACTACACATACGGCTGCTCCTCCATCCTCTCCATCATATACATGTTGGAGTTTTAGCGTGTGACAACCTCTTGTTTTTGATAATTTCAGTGCATTTTGAATATTTTTCAATTTGCCCCACACCACTGAATGTACTTTATCTATGATACGCAATACGCATCTATCTATCTTGACTGCGTAGTGTGGTGGCCCCGGTACACAATTTGGTACCGAGGCCACAATATAATTAAAAAACCCTCCACGTGTCTGAATTCCACCAAACAAGTATCTGGACTGCATAGTGGGGTGGCCCCGGTACCCAATTTGATACCGGGGCCACAATACCTCCTCCAAACATGGTACAGACAATTCGTCATTGAGAGACCCCAGACAGACAGGGTCGAAGTGTTATTGTTTGACTTTGTAAACCCAAAAAAATGTCCCTGTTGCACATAGTCGTGCAATGAAGACTGACTTTTTCATTTAAAGGCACGATCTTTAAAGTGTAGTGTTTGTAAGTCTAAGTCATATTATACTTTTGGTAAAATTGGTTTATTTTGTTCCTCTTTATGGTAATTAATTAGTAATAGAATTAAAGTAGGAAATAGAATTAAAGTATGAAATAGAATTAAAGTAGGAAATAGAATTAAAGTAGGAAATAGAATTAAAGTAGGAAATAGAGTGGTATAGAGTTGTAGTGTGGTATAGATAGAGTGGTCCACACAATATAATAATAAAACCCTCAACTGGTCTGAATTCCACCAAACAAGTATCTGGACTGCGTAGTGGGGTGGCCCCGGTACACAATTTGATACCGGGGCCACAATACCTCCTCCAAACATGGTACAGACAATTCGTCATTGAGAGACCCCAGACAGACAGGGTCGAAGTGTTATTGTTTGACTTTGTAAACCCAAAAAAATGTCCCTGTTGCACATAGTCGTGCAATGAAGACTGACTTTTTCATTTAAAGGCACGATCTTTAAAGTGTAGTGTTTGTAAGTCTAAGTCATATTATACTTTTGGTAAAATTGGTTTATTTTGTTCCTCTTTATGGTAATTAATTAGTAATAGAATTAAAGTAGGAAATAGAATTAAAGTATGAAATAGAATTAAAGTAGGAAATAGAATTAAAGTATGAAATAGAATTAAAGTAGGAAATAGAGTGGTATAGAGTTGTAGTGTGGTATAGATAGAGTGGTCCACACAATATAATAATAAAACCCTCAACTGGTCTGAATTCCACCAAACAAGTATCTGGACTGCGTAGTGGGGTGGCCCCGGTACACAATTTGGTACCGAGGCCACAATATAATTAAAAAATTGGGCATCAACTGTCACCGTTGTTTAATATCTGATACACCTAAATATGGACTGCACAGTGGAGTGGCCCCGGTAGTAAATTTGGTGCCGGGGCCACAATACCTCCTCCAACTTCCAAGTGTAGTGTTTATAAAGACACACAGCGTCGAAGTGTTATTATTAGTTGACTTTCTTAACCCTAAAATTGTCCCTGTTGCAAATATTCGTGCAATGGACAGTTACTTTTCTATTGAAAGACTCAAGCTTTCAAGTGTAGTGTTTATAAAATATAAACAACAATACAGTAGTTTTAGAGCACGTCAATACCTCTTGTTTTAAATTATGACACGGCATTTTACTTTTGGTTTAATTTCTTGAATTTTTTTACATTTGGTTTTACTTTTTGAACATGGCAAACGACTGTTGCTTGGTCATATAATGCAAAAAAAAAAGTTCCAAGATGGAATTGTCCTTGGGCCCTCACACCCACCCTTATGTTGTTGAAATAGGACATGCACACTTTAACAAACCAATCATTTCAGCGACAGGGCCTACCAAACAACTTTGGCTGAAATGATTGGTTTGTTTGGGCCCCCACACCAAAAAAGCTATTCATCTCTCCCTGTACAGACTAAACAGGCTCTACTGAGGCAAGATGTCGTCCTCATCCTCAACCTCTGATTCCTCTCCCCCTACAGTGTGTACTTCCTCCTCATCACACATTATCAATTCGTCCCCGCTGGACTCCACAACCACAGGTCCCTCTGTAGTATCTGGAGGGCAGTGCTGTACTTCATTGAGGAATTGATTATTCATTTTTATAAACATCATTTTTTCAACGTTGTGAGGAAGCAACCTCCTTCGCCGCTCACTGACCAGGTTCCCCGCTGCACTAAAAACTCTTTCCGAGTACACACTGGAGGGGGGACAACTCAGGTAAAATAGAGCCAGTTTGTACAGGGGCTTCCAAACTGCCTTTTTTTCCTGCCAGTAACAATATGGACTGTCTGACATGTCTACTTGGATGGTGTCAGCAAAGTAATCATCCACAATTTTTTCTATTGTGACAGCATCCAATGCAGCGAGAGTAGACATGTCTGCAATGGTTGGCAGGTCCTTCAGTCCGGACCAGATGTTATCAGCATCCCCGCCAGTGCCTCTTTTGGGAAAACTGAGCTTTTTCCTCGCAGCCATAGATGTGGAAGAAAATGAGGGTGGAGCTGTTGGCATGTCACGGTCCTCTTCAGAGGACAATCTCCTGACCAGCAGGTCTTTGCACCGCTGTAGACTTGTGTCCGCCGGAAACAGAGACACAACATACGCTTTAAACCGAGGATCGAGCACGGTGGCCAGAATGTATTTCTCTGACTTTAAAAGAGTGACCACCCTCGGATCCTGGCAAAGCGTACGAAGGGCTACATCCACAAGAGCTACATGCTTGGTGTAATCGCAATGGCTTACCAGCTCCTCCCTTACTTTCTCCAGCTGCTTCTGCAACAGCCTGATCAGGGGAATGACCTGACTCAAGCTGGCAGTGTCGGAACTGACTTCTCGTGTGGCAAGTTCAAATGGCTGCAGAACCTTGCACAACACGGAAATCAGTCTCCACTGCGCTTGACTGAGGCGCATCCCCACTCCTTTGCCTATGTCATAGGTGGCTGTGTAGGCCTGAATGGCCTTTTGCTGCTCCTCCATCCTCTGCAGCATATAGAGGGTGGAGTTCCAGCGCGTCACAACCTCTTGTTTGAGGTGATGGCAGGGCAGGTTCATGCTTTTTTGATGTGCCTCTAGTCTGCGGTAGGCACTGGCTGAATGCCGAAAGTGTCCAGCAATTTTGCGCGCCACCGCAAGCATCTCCTGCACACCCCTGTCACTCTTGAGGTAATGCTGCACCACCAAATTAATGGTGTGGGCAAAACATGGGACGTGCTGGAAATTGCCCATATTTAATGCCCGCACAATGTTACTGGCATTGTCTGACACCACAAATCCCCATGAGAGTCTAAGTGGGGTAAGCCACTGGGAGATAATTTCCCTCATTTTCTCTAATATGTTGTCAGCGTTGTGCCTCTTATTAAAGCCTGTAATGCACAATGTTGCCTGCCTTTGCATGAGCAGCCATTTTGTAGATGCTGCTACTGATGCAGCTGTTGCTGTTGCTGCGGAAGGGGATGCATCTACCCAGTGGGCTGTCACAGTCATATAGTCCTTCGTTTGCCCAGAACCACTTGTCCACATGTCCGTGGTTAAGTGGACAGTGGGTACAACCGCATTTTTAAGAGCACTGAGGACACTTGATCGTACTTCTCTGTACATTTTTGGTATCGCCTGCCTAGTGAAGTGGAATCTCGAGGGGATTTGGTACCGGGGACACAATACCTCCATCAACCCTCTAAATCCCACTCCACTGATGGCGGACACTGGGCGCACGTCTAACACCAACATTGCAGTTACAGCCGCAGTTATACGCTTTGCAATAGGGTGACTACTATCGTATTTGGTGGTCATGGCAAACGACTGTTGGACGGTCAATTGTTTTGTGAAAGACTTAGCGGTCTTACGACTTCCCCTCTGGGAAGATGACCGACTAACAGCAGCAACAGCAGCAGTGGCAGTAGTAGGCGTACCGCTGCAGGATTCCTCGGATGAATCCCGTATTGAGGAGGACTCAGTCTGGCTGCTGACTTGGGCTGCAGGACTGAATCTGATGGAGATTGTGGAGGAAGTTGACGAGGGGGGTGTTGCTGGTGTGTATCCAACTGGACCACGGGATTTAGGTGTCCCTGTACCGATGAGGGTCCTAGCCCCAGTTCCTGAACTAACCACTGAACTATGAAGGTTATTCAGGTGACGTATAAGGGAGGATGTTCCTAGGTGGGCAAGATCCTTACCCCTGCTTATTTGAGCTTTACATAAGCTACATATTGCCATACATTGGTTGTCTGGATTTGGATAAAAATAACTCCAGACCGAAGAGGTGCATTTTTTGGTCTTCTGACCAGGCATGACGATGGGCTTTTTCATCCCATGAACATCAGCTGTTTCCCCCCCTGGTGCCTCAGTTACAATAACCACATCACCATCCTCATCATCAAGTTCCTCCACAGCGCCAGCTACATCATCAATAGCCTCCTCCCGAGCCACCTCTTCCCGTACAGTGATGGGAAGGTCAGGCTTGACAACCACCAACACCCTTGGACTCGCCTTGGGGATTTGTGATAATTTCTCTTTAGAAGGCAGAGTTGTTTGCTGTTTTGTTGCTGACAGCATAACTCTCTTCAATTTTTTGTAGGGGGGGGGAGGAGGAGGAGGGCTAAGATCCGTAGGTGAAGCTGAACCACTAGTCATGAACACGGGCCAGGGCCTAAGCCGTTCCTTGCCACTCCGTGTCGTAAATGGCATATTGGCAACTTTACGTTTCTCCTCAGATGATTTTAAGTTTCTCTTTTTGCTACTTTTTCTTAACTTGGGCTTTTTGGATTTTACATGCCCGGTACTACGAGATTGGGCATCGGGCTTGGAAGACGACGTTGATGGCATTTCATCGTCTATGTCATGACTAGTGGCAGCAGCTTCAGCATTAGGAGGAAGTGGGTCTTGATCTTTCCCTACTTTATCCTCCAAATTTTTGGTCTCCATTATATGTAGCACAAGATACTGCAGAATGTGTGAACTTGGTAATATTGCAGTACCAATGGACTTATACTGCTGGATTGGTTTTGCAAATTTGGTTATAATTATTATATATATTTTTTTTTTTAAATTTTTTATTTTTTTTTACTTTTTTTTTATTTTTAAAAAACTTGGGAATAGTGGGGAAATAACTATGCCCTTAGAAGCACAGAGCACAGGACACAGCACCACTGGACTGAACAGGACACGGCACAGGACCCAGCAGCACTACGGAACTCAGCAGGACAGAGCACAGGACACAGCACCACTGGACTGATACTGCAGAATGTGTGAACTTGGTAATATTGCAGTACCAATGGACTTATAATGCTGGATTGGTTTTGCAAATTTGGTTATAATTATTATATATTTTATTTTTTTTTAAAATTTTTTATTTTTTTTTACTTTTTTTTTATTTTTTAAAAACTTGGGAATAATGGGGAAATAACTATGCCCTTAGAAGCACAGAGCACAGGACACAGCACCACTGGACTGAACAGGACACGGCACAGGACCCAGCAGCACTACGGAACTCAGCAGGACAGAGCACAGGACACAGCACCACTGGACTGATACTGCAGAATGTGTAAACTTTGTAATATTGCAGTACCACTGGACTTTTACTGCTGAATGTGTGAACTTGGTAATATTGCAGTACCAATGGGCTTATACTGCAGGATTGGTTGTGCAAATTTTGTGGTAATTAAAAAATATTAAAGTAGTTTTTGGTATTTTTTAAAAAAACTTTTTTTTATTTTTTTAAACACAGGGGAATATTGGGGAAATAACTATGCCCTTAGAAGCACAGAGCACAGGACACAGCACCACTGGACTGAACAGGACACAGCACAGGACCCAGCAGCACCACTGACCTCAGAAGGACAGAGCACAGCACACAGCACCACTGGACTGATACTGCAGAACACAGCACAGCACAGCACAGAACTAAACAGCACAGAACTAAACAGCACAGAACTAAACAGCACAGAACTAAACAGCACAGAACTAAACAGCACAGAGGACCACCTAACACACCCTCCCTCTACCCTGATCAATGCCCGAGTGAAGATGGCGGCGACTAGCGGGGAATTTATAGGATCCGAGTATCGCGAGATCCGACAACGGGATTATGAGTCAGAGCCTCAGTTTCACTTTTGAATTTGGCGCCAATACCCGGATCTGTCTCGGATCCGACTCGGATCCGCAACGTTCGGGTGGACTCGGATTTCATAAATCCGAGTGCGCTCATCCCTAATAATTTTAAGCCTTTTCATGACTGCCAACAATTGTCAGCACTGATATTTAATTTGTCATTAACCACAGAACTAGTTAAATTTCTTTCACAGTGCATACATGAGAAAAAAAGGGAATAATACCAACATGGATAAAACACTCTCCCATGCTTCGTAATCCACATATTTTTGGAAGAATGTTAATTGCAGTAGGAGGAAAATAGAATACATGGTTATAATACAGAACTGGGCAAATGTTGCCAAGTTCACTGGTGGCTCTATGCCTCAATGCTAATGAGTCAAGACCCTTAATATATATATTAGAGATGCAAACTGACTCTCATATTTCGTCTTTGCAACCAGTTTTTTCGAGCAAACTCGAAAGGTTTTGGTTTTGGATCTGGATTTAATTAAAAATTGTGAAAAATAGGTAAAATAATGTCATTTTGAGCGGTTTTTACTTCTAATGACTATTTATAGCATTAACATGGAATTCCAGTAATTTCCAGTCTACTTTCTAATGATCCCTTCACAACGATCCCAATTTTCACCAATGTTGGCCAAAGTCTGCAACATGCTGTCTTAATGAAGGATTTTGTAACTTTGCCATCATTGCATTTGCTTTCTCTGATTCAATTCAGAAAATAATATACTGAAAAGTGTTGATATCTCCCTTTCATTGCACCCAAACCTCCTTTGCCTGTTCAAAATTACTATTACTGTAATTGAATAAATAAATAACTACATAGACACCAATGTAAATTGGCAAAAGATCACAGTTTTTATTTAATAAAAAATGGTGGCAGAGAGAGCGATGCGAGTCAGCTAACAACTAATATCAAAAACAAACAGTGGAAGTTCAAATTGATATTACACCACTGGTCCTGGGATATAATCCTTTACAATGTTACAGCTTCCTAGTAACTGTCATAAGCTTTTAGAAGCAGCAGGAGAGGTCTTTACCTATAGCAGCCGCCTTTCCCGTAGAGTTGGACGTAATCACAGGTACACAGATGCCCCCAGGACTTAACTCAACGTAGTAAAAGCTTATGAGCAGGAACCAGTAGCACAGAGATAGGAGAAGTGGGGCCAAGAGCACGCCCCCATGTTCATTAAGAAAGCAGCAATAATTTATTTTAAAAAGCTGCATGTCTCGGCTGCCTGTCACCAGCCGGGACGCAGCCCTGGTGTCAGAGTGAATACACCACTTTTTGGGGATTGTCTCTGCTAGAAGTCTCAGGCATTCCCCTTTACCCCGGGTTGGACTAAGCTTACCCTGATTTTTCCACTATCTCTCCCACATAAGGAGTCCCTTTGTTTGATTCAGAAGGGCAGCATTATGTCACAGATGTACCTCACTCTAAGAACAATGCTATTTTGCCTTGCACCACTTAACATTGTACCCCCTCTCTCTCTCTATCTCTATATATATATATATATATATATATATTAGAGATGCTCACTGACCCACGTGTTTTGATTTTGGTTTTGGTTTTGGATCTGGATTACCGTCGTGTTTTGGTTTTAGTTTTGCAAAACCGCCATTGTGGGTTTTGGTTTTGGTTTTGTTTGGTTTTGTTTTGTTGGAAAATCAATGTTTTTGGGCATAAAATAACCAAATTTAGTGCTCCACCTGTTTCTTGGATAAGTAATGTAATTGTAAAGCTAATAAATTAGCAAAAAAACTGTTTAATTCCTGGTAGGTAGGCCTTCATTAATTCTACACACAGACCAGATTGTCTTCCTCTCCATCTATGCATATTGGCAATGCAGCCATCATCTTTGGGTGTATATTACACCCTACACTTATATTTAAATATGTAAAGAAATGTACAAAGGCAGTTTGGTTTCTGTCTCTCTAGGCACCACTCCACTTGTAGAAAATACAAAAAAATTCAGCCGTTATAGACTGTAGAATATTAATTTAAATAGACAAAGGCAGTTTGGGGTCAGTCTGTGTATGACACCCTACCCATAATGAGAAATTGCCAAAACAGCAGCCTTTCAAGACAGTACGTGATATGGAAATGCCTCAAGTCCCTTTCCTCTTTGGGGATAGATTGCAACCTAGACTTAAATAGAAAGTTTTAAAAAGATGTTATCGTCATCATCTGGAGCTTCATCCTCACCCTCATCAGTGTGTACGTCATAATCACAGTCAGTGCTTGGATGTCTTTGATGGTGAAGGCCTTCCTCGCGGAAGATGTAGTTCATTTTTATAAACATCATTTTCTCCACATTTTTGGGAAGGAACCTTCTACGGCGATCACTGACTAAGTTCCCGGCTGTGCGGAACACTCGTTCAGAGTACACACTGGAGGGTGAGCAGCTTAGGTATTGCAAAGCAAGTTTGTACATGGGTTTCCAAATGGCCTGCTTTTCCTCCCAGTAAGGAAAGGGACTGTCTGACATTCCCATATCAATTACCTCTTGAAAATAATCCTCCTCCATCCTTTGCATGTTTACTCGTATTGGATGGAGTTATGGGCAAGGTGACACATTTTTGGGAAAAATCCTTCAAACCAGCCCAGATGTTAAATTGTTCTGGTCTGCCCCCTGCATCTTCCCTGCTTCTTTTTGGGAGATTTCATTTTTTACGAGCAGCAGCAGCTTGAGAAAGTGAAGGAGGACACATCGTCGAGCCGAGGTCCAATTCAGCAGACAACTTGCTGAGCAATAGCTCCTTGCAAAAGTTCACATCTCGTTCAATGTAGGTCTTAAACCTTGGATCAAGCACAGTGGCCAAAACGTACTGATCCGACTTCAAGATCTTAATAACGCGAGGATCATTGTGAAGCGAATGATGTACTTGATCGACAAGGCCAACATACTTTGCGGAATTGCTTGATTTCATCTCCTCCTTCAGTTTCTCAAGCTGCTTTTCCAATAGTCTAATTAAAGGAATGACTTGGCTCAAACTAGCAGAATCTGCACTCACTTCACACGTCACAACTTCAAATGGTTTCAGCACCTTGCACAGGACTGAAAGGATATCCCGGTGTGCAAGAGTGAAATACATGCCCCCTCCTTTCCCAATGTCATGCCTTGTGCAATACGCTTGGATGGCTTTGCGCTGTTCCTCCATCCTCTGCAGCATGAACAGGGTTACCACCTCCTGCTTAAGTTGGTGGCAGGGCAAGTTAAACTGCTCTAGGAGCTGCTGCAATCTCCTACATGCTGTGGCCGAATGCCTGAAATGGCGTGAAATCTTACGGGCCACCGAAAGCATCTCCTGCACCTCACGGTTATTTCGTAGGAAGCTCTGCACCACCAAGTTGATGGTGTAAGCAAAGCAGGGAATGTGCTGGAAATCACCCAGCTGTAATGCTCGCACTATATTGTTGGCGTTATCAGAAATGACATATCCTGGGGAGAGTCCAAGTGGTATAAGCCATGTATATGTACGTATATGTAAGCCATGTACGCTTGCTCCCCTCCTCCGACATCCTCTGTGCCTGTCGTCTGTCTACCCTCCATATAGGATGTAAGTTCGTATGAGCAGGGACCTCCTCCCTACTGTCTCGCTACCTCCTCTTCTGCTCCAACCTCCATACATTTGCCTTGCCTGGAGCCTCTGAAGTCTTGATACTACTTGTTTATTGTACTGTACTGTTATTCCCTGTACTGTCCATTGTTTGTATTGTGTACGGCGCTGCGGAAACCTTGTGGCGCCTTATAAATAAATGATAATAATAATAATTATAATAATGTATCAATCACATCTCTTAGTTTGCGTAACAAATTGTCAGCTGTATGTCTGTTAGTGAAGCCGGTGGTACAAAGAGGGGCCTGCCTGTGAAAAATGTTACGTAGTGGTGTACATGCTGCTGCTATTCCTGCTGGTGAAGGTGAATGACCAACCCAGTGGGCTGTCACAGTCATATAGTCTTTGGTTTGACCACTTCCACTTGTCCACATATCTGTGGTTAAGTGGACAGTGGGCAGAATGGCATTTTTCAGCGCAATGTGTACATTTGTACACACTTTTTGGTATAGTTGTGGAATAGTTTTACGGGAAAAATGGAGTCGCGATGGAATTCTGTAATGCGGACACAAAACCTCAATTAACTGTGAAAAACCAGCTGCGTTTATTGTGGATATTGGATGCAGATCTAACACTAACATTGCAGCCATGCGGTCTGTGATTCGCTTGGCGACTGGGTGACTGCTGTCATATTTGCTTCCCCTAGCAAATGATTGTTTCACAGTTAATTGTTGAAATGTAGGACTGCTCTTTTTCTGGGCCTTCCTCTGGGCTGACGATTCACCCCCAGCAGCAGCAGCAGCAGTGGGACTAATGCTTTCTTCAGAGGAATCAATAATAGTGCAGGAGTCATCCAGCCTTAATAAGTGGAATGCAGGGCTAACTCCGAGCGCTACTGAGGATATTGATGGGGATGGTGTGGTGGGTGTATTTTGTAGCCGCCGGGATGTCGGTGACCGGAGGGTCCTAGCTGATGATGGAGTGCTTGTAATTTTTTGGAAGAACTTTCAGCTTTTCCCAACACCTTGCCATGAACTCTCGTCAAATGGCGTAACATAGACGAGGTTCCAAGATGGTTAAGGTCCCTCCCTCGACTGACTGTGGCTTGACATACACTACAAACGGCAATACAGTTGTTGTCTGGATTGGGGTAGAAAAAAATCCACACATAAGAAGTGGATTTTTTAGTTTTATGGCCTGGCATGACAATGCCCTTTTTCTTGTCACGTGCCAGAACTGCTGCCACTGGTGCAGGACTTACACAAACAACCTCATCCTCATCAACATCCTCATTAGTGCCCTCGTCACCTACACAATACTCCCCTTCATCCTCTTCTTTTTTCATAGTGGCATCCTCAATTTGTGTATCACTGGCTGCACTCGGGCTGTTCAGGCACACATCAGCAGAACTTCTGAAAGGGTCACTCTTTATGGGTACACTAACAGAATGCTCACGATTAGACATCCCACTGTTGGATGGACTTTCCACAGGGATTGGTGTCATTTGTGATTCAGAGCAAACATTATCCTCTAATGCCTTACTGTTATCTTGCAGCTCAGCTATGATGCGTAACAGTAGTTGTGCACCACTTGTAGGCTCGGTAACATTTGTGGATCTGCCACTAATAGAAAAAGGTGATGGCCTCATTCTCTCTTTGCCACTGCGTGTGTAGAATGGCATGTTGGCATTTTTTTTTTTTATCGGCACTTAACTTTTCCTCAGTTACACTTCTTTTTCGCTTCAACACAGTAAATTTATTTGAGGGGTGTGTTTTTTTGACTGATTTCAAAACATTGTGTAGTTTGACATCGCCTTGTCCAGATGACGTACTGGGAACACCACCATCAGGACTGGTGACAGAACCTGGTTGCTCATTCTGCTCATATGTGGACTGCTTTGAATCCATTCTGAGCCCAAAGCACTTGTAGTTCTACAAATTGTTTTAGATACTGGTGACAAATAGGACTTTTGAAAGCCAGAAATATTAATGTAAAAGAATGGGGGGCACCCCAAAAGCACATGAAGTGCTAAATATTATATTTTTAGTCTGCTGACAAATAGGACTTTTGACAGCCAGAAATATTAATGCAAAAGAATGGGGGACACCCCAAAAGCACTTGAGAGTGCTAAAAATTATTTTTCAGATTGCTGACAAACAGGACATTTGACAGCCAGAAATATTAATGCAAAAGAATGGGGGACACCCCAAAAGCACTTGAGAGTGCTAAAAATTATTTTTTTAGATTGCTGAAAAACAGGACTTTTGACAGCCAGAAATATTAATGCAAAAGAATGGGGGACACCCCAAAAGCACTTCTAGTGCTAAATATTATATTTTTAGTCTGCTGATAAATAGGACTTTTGACAGCCAGAAATATTAATGCAAAAGAATGGGGGACACCCCAAAAGCACTTGGGAGTACTAAAAATGATATTTTTAGTCTGCTGAAAAATTGTACTTTTGACAGCAAGAAATATTAATGCAAAAGAATGGGGGACACCCCAAAGCACTTGTAGTGCCAAATATTGAAAAAATAAGACTTCTCTATCCTCCTCTCTTCTCTTCTCTATCAATTGTTATCAGAATTGTAATCAGAATTGTTATCAGAATTGTTATCAGAATTGTATTCTTTGTCCCTGCTCTAAACAGCCTGTGACTACACCCTGCTCTATCCCGCTGTCAAATGGCGATGGATTGCTGTGGAGGCAGGTATTTATAATTTTCAAATCTCGCGAGAACCGAGCCCCGAGATCCGACGACGTCAGGATGACATTCGGCCTCGATTTGGAATCCGAGCGGGCGGGAGAGTACCGAGCCGACTCGGATAGGCAAAGTTCGGGTGGGTTCGGTTCTCGGGGAACCGAGCCCGCCCATCTCTAATATATATATATATATATATGTATATAGTTCAAGTGCTTGGGGAACATTTAGGATGTATTTTCCTATCTTCACTTCCCTTACATGTTACGCAAACAGTTTTTGGTCCACCCATCTTCTGATGTAGAGGAGAAAGGATGGAAGTGACTAGAGGGTGGATAACACTTTTTACACCCACTGGCCACACTCCCTCCAATGGCAAGGCACTGTCTACAATGTACATTTTATAATTTGCAGATCCAGGTCCATGTCTGATCTCTGGATATTTGTAAGTATGGGCTGTGATTGATATGAATGTCATGAAACAATACGAGTGTCTAGCAGTAGAACTCAGCACAGTCTTTGACCCTGAGCACCCTCTTATTTTCCCACTTGCAGATACTAAATGGTGATAGGGTAAGAAACAACATTAAAAAAGCAGATTTAATAAATTCTTGAGGTTAGTTCATAATATTGTTAAAATTCATTGACCTAGTTTTCTGGAAGAGTTAGGCTGACATAATTGTAATAATTATATGAAGAGGAAAAAGAAAAAAATATATGATTTTGCTGACACAGTGACAGCTGACTAATGTTACCAATCGCTACAATCATACTACTTTGAGGGCTAGGTAAAGACTGATAAATAAATTAGAACTCTTAGGATTAGATTCAAATGTGGTTAAATGAATAAGATGTTGGTTGAAGGAACAACAACAGTGTATTAAATGGAGTGCATTCAGAGGAGGTATCTGTACTTACACCAGTGCTCAATATCTTTATTGGTGACTTACTAATGGTAAACATTATTGGTGACATTAAAAACCAAAATCTGCCATTTGCAGATAACACAAAGATATAACAGGGTAGACATGGTGATATGATATAGGCTAAAGTAATGGTCAATTACAGTTTCATGTGAAAAGAAGTAAAATCCTGCACTTGGATTTAAAAAATTCAAAGGCTAAATATAATATTAATGGCACTAAAATATCAACTACTGAGGAGTTCAACAGGAGCAAATTAGTAAAAGTAAGCAGTAATATAATGTATTATAACTTTATGAGGGGAATTCAATTGGCCACGTTACCCGCGCACTATTACCGTTAGTAAGAGGTAATTTTAAGAATGATTTCTGCTCATGGCTCTCAGAGTTGTGAGCAAAAATCAGCGTTGAAATTACCTTACTAACGGTAATATTGTGCACTATTACCGTAGTAATGGTAATAGTGTGCAGGCTGCATTACTCTCAGGAATAACGTGGACAATTGAATTCCCCCATGAGTGATTCCTTGTATTGTTAACATTCTACAACTCAAATATTAGGGATAAAATAAATGAATGTTTTCACATTACCAGACCATGATACTATACCATCTACTTTCTGAATTTAGTATTATTAATGTCAATTTCAGAAGCTTTAGAAGCTTTAGCTTTATATCTGAGGGTATAAATAGAGTGACAATTGAAGATTCTTTGGAATCTCTCTGGTGGATGAAGGAATATTGTGTCAGTTTCCTTAAATTTAATATTTTGGAAGGTGATGCATGATTTAACCTGAGGACTGCAGAGTTGATTGGAATCCTCATGCTTTTTCCAGGAAATCGGGTTTTGTATGCTAATTTATCAAAGTAGATAATTTTGTGTCAGTTTGTCATTCTTTCTTTGCACTAGTATTTCATGATTGTAATCTTGGTAACCTGTTACAAAGAGGAAAGGAATCTGGGGCCTGATTCATTAAGGATCTTAAATTAAAAAGTTTCTTATTTAAGTCTCATGGACAAAACCATGTTACAATGCAAGGGGTGCATATTAGTTTTCTGTTTTGCACATAAGTTAAATACTGACTGTTTTTTCATGTAGCATAGAAATATCAACTTTAAATTTCAGTGTACAAATATGCTATCACGTATTTGTGTGCTACATGAAAAAACAGTCAGTATTTAACTTATGTGCAAAACAGAAAACTAATTTGCACCCCTTGCATTGTAACATGGTTTTGTACAGGAGACTTAAATAAGAAACTTCTTAATTTAAGATCCTTAATGAATCAGGCCCCTAGTCCCTATTTCAAGGGACTTAAAGGAAGGTAAATTTTGCAGGAAAGCCATGGGGAATGCAAGTCAGATGCTATGTTGAATAGGGAGAGGAATTAGTAGCAGAAAGTGAGAGATTGTGGTGCCATTATGTAGATCATTGGTGAAATCACAACTAGTATACTGTACTGTAGAGGCCATGACTCTAGAAGAACATAAATAAGTATTTTTTTGTGCAAAGAATGTCAACTGAAATTGTGCATTGTCTAAATCACAAAACATACCAGGGAAGACTAAAGAATCTAAGGGGGAATTCAAATTTCCAAATTTCTGTGTGAGGTGCCTCTGAAATAGCTGAGAGACACTTCACGTGGATTTTTTTTTACCAAAGCTCATTTTTGCTTTTGCCCCTTAGAGATGTAAGCAACAATGAGCTTTACTTTTTACCGTAGTAACAGTAAAAAAGCGTATCCGTGATGTTCTTAAGAACATCGTGGGCAATTGAATCTGCCCCTAAATATGCACAGCTGAGAGAATGGTAGAAACTTTCAAATATGCTAAGGGTTTTACCAAGGTGCAGGAGGGAAACATTCTTCAGAGGAAGAGAAGTATTGCAACACGAGGACCTGCAATAAGAGTGAAGAGTGATAGGTTTAGGAGATGTGAGGTAAAATTACTCCACTGAAAGGGTAGTAGATAGGGAAAATAGCCTTTCAACAGACCCAGCAGAGGCTAATATAGTAGGGGAATTTAATCATGTGTGGGATAGACACAATGCTATCCTAAATCTAGGTAAATCTAAGGCTCAAAAAGGGTCTAGTGTTATTAGCAATAACAAATTGGTAGACTACATGGTATAGTTTATATCTACCATGAAACTCAATGTTTCTGTGCAAGCAAACAAAGCACCACTACCACATTTCCCCACTTACACCCTGTAAGGCCTTATTTAGATGATCATTTGAATTACATGACTCTATGCCCTTAGTATTATTGCAAGTGGCAATGTAAACTGTGATTCTGAATAAATGGTCTATTGGGACTGTAATGCTTTTTTTGTGTTCTTATTGGTTTATGTAAGATGAACTAAGCCCACTTTCCCCAAAAGTCTCAAAATTATTTATAGATTCCTATTTTACAAAACATGACAAATCTTGAAACATGTTGAGTCATTTTGCTCATATATGTACTGGTTAGCTTACTACAGTTATTACTGTCACAAATCTATAACTTTTGAGTTAACTAACTTGCTCAATGAGTATAGACCTGACAATTGCTTTGCAGCAAAATACTT
The DNA here is from genome assembly GCF_038048845.1 of Mixophyes fleayi. Lineage (NCBI taxonomy): Eukaryota > Metazoa > Chordata > Amphibia > Anura > Limnodynastidae > Mixophyes > Mixophyes fleayi. The sequence continues at coordinate 229,057,599 of NC_134404.1, forward strand.
ATAGATGAATACAAATAGTGTTGTAACAAAAGAGGATATACATGAGGTGTATATAATATATATATATATATATATATATATATATATATATATATATATATATATATATAGACAAGAAGAAACAGGGATACTCTGCACTCTCCAAACACATGATTAATGTTATATCAAGTACTGTTCTATATTAAAAACAGGGAATGTTAGTTCCACATGTTGCAATATATGTTAAGGTGACCAACTGTCGTCAAAGTCTTCCCATTCTGGTCAGTCCTAACATGATCAAATGCTATGCTATTTTATCTGGGCTTAAGGCTTACCTGCACACAGCTTTTAAAGGCAAGACTTTCCCAAGCACTAGCAGCCATGGGAGACCTGGGACTCACCTGACACAAGTTGGAATTAATAAATGTAAAGAATGTAGAAAATGGGGTGCAAGAGTCATGGGACTTCCATTGTATAAACAAAAACAGACATAGGTCCTCTGCACTCACCATGTACAGACTGGGGTGCAAGAGGGGGTTGCCCACATTTTATAGACAAGAAAACAGGGATACTCTGCAGTCTCCAAACACATGATTAATGTTATACCAAGTACTGTTCTATATTAAAAACAGGGAATGTTAGTTCCACATATTGCAATATATGTTAAACTGACCAACTCACGCCAAAGTCTTCCCATTCTGGCCAGTCCTAACATGATCAAATGCTATGCTATTTTATCTGGGCTTATGGCTTACCTGCACACAGCTTTTAAATGCAAGACTTTCCCAAGCACTATATATATATATATATGTACGCACACACTAACACATACAAAACCCTATGTTTCATTGTTATGGCCTCATCCAGATAATTAGGAAAATAATATATAAATGTGGTCAAAATCACTCCCAAAAGTCTTTATAGCTATTTTAGATGTGGTTCCAGCAAATCACTCTGCAAGTAAACAATGTTGATGTATGTTTCATATGCTGCTTTTTTTGCCTGGCTTTAAGAGTTTATTCACAGATGTCTGGCGTTACATATGGTCACTAGACCATGGACCTGATGGACCTACATGGAAAAATACATCAGAACAGTACTTTCTATAATCCATGCTTGAGGAGACAGTAAAAATTAGTAACCAATGGAACCTGCCACATGAAATGTGTCTTTAATAGATCCCATCCCCATAAGGAAGCCACAGAGATACATTTTGGATGTATATATGCAAAAAAGAATACCTTATTTAGTGAATTTAATATAATACATCTGTTATATTCCAGAAAAGATATATAATTTATAGAACTGCTTTAAAGCAGAAGGCAATAAAGTGGTTGCAAAACAGGTTAGCATTGCCAGCACAATTTTTTCAGTTATGTCACAGAGAAAGGGAGGGGGGGAGGAAGAATGTTTAAAAGTAATTTTAGAAATAGTCAGTTCTTGGGAGGCAGTCTTCTACTGATGAATTGTTCATACCTATTAGCCTTCGGAGGCATCAAATTATGGGCGTGTGATATGGTCATTTTTTGTTTTATTACTATTTTATTTTTTAAAGAACTGTTTTCCTTAAATTAAATTTTGCATTTACATTTCTGTATGTCAATTTTTTATCACCATTTTTATTCAATAAGCATTGTGTATTTTTGTCATATTAAACTCCATGTAGGAAAGTTTATAAAGTATTCACTTGTAACAGAAGTTTTTCTTTTATAGTGCTTTATTTAGGAAGGGAATTGTTTGGCTAACAGTATCCCTAATTAAATTAGGTTGTGATTGCAGTTTGAAATAAGTCAGGGAGTAACTAAAGATGTCCTATAAGTGTCATCTCTTGAACTAAATCTTAGTGTGACAGAAGTTTGGGTTTCACAGTGAGTATGAAATATCATTTTGGGGAATATTAGTCATTTTTAGACAGACAAAGTGGTTATGTTCAACACTCACATTTAATGCATATCCGGAGGGTCTTGTTATGAAACTATGTAACGTTTTTTGTTTGTTCAAACACAGATTAAACTATTTTAGAAATGTGATGCTTGTATACCTGGTGAGGACTATGTTAGTGAGAGCTGAATCTGTTGCAGTTCTGCTTTTGTGTTTACAGAAAGTTGGACGATATGAAAGTTGTAATGTATGGGCCCAACATAATGCAGTAAAATCGTTTGCCTATTTCATCATCATCACCATTTATTTAGCGCCACTGATTCCGCAGTGCTGTACAGAGAACTCATTCATATCAGTCCCTGACCCATTGGAGCTAACAGTCTAAATTTCGTAACATACACACACACACACACAGAGACTAGGGTCAATTTTGATAGCAGCCAATTAACCTACTAGTATGTTTTTGGAGTGTGGGAGGAAAACGGAGCACCCAGAGGAAACTCACGCAAACACAGGGAGAACATACAAACTCCACACAGATTAGGCCATGGTCGGGAATTGAACTCATGACCCCAGAGCTGTGCGGCAGAAGTGCTAACCACCGAGCCACGGTGCTGTCCCTATTTGTGTGCAATTAACCCCTCCAGCACAGAGTTATAGAGGACATTTTAGTGATGACTTGAAACCTGGTCCATCTACGATGCACAATTTTAAATATTTTTATGTTTAATGACAGCATGGATTTCTGCCTTGTTAGCTTTAATACAGCTCTTTTCCCTTCAACCCATGAAAGTGGCCAGTTGTATCACTGTGTTTGTGACAACATTTATATGCATGTGTTCCTTTGTAATCTACTCCATTTATTATTCATGACAGCCAGAAATAAAGTCACTACTCAATGACAGAAAACATTAGGTGAACTGTGACAGAGTGTTTCATACATACACAGTTTTTTGTCTCTGTTCCATACTTGGCACTTTCTAATCTAAACTAATCAAGAGTACAGGTGAGATCTATCTGAAAATATTGTAAACGTCAGAATTACAATGTATCCTTTATAACCAAAACAGTCTTTTACAACTAAATGATGTGACTAAAAATAAATACTCTGTGTATTTATACTACGCACTAATTCTGTTTTATTTTAAGGCTGGCCATTTCTTGTCTGGTTATGTAATTTATACATACTGTTGAGTGATTAAGAGCAGTACTAAATGTGTGCTGGGCATGAAAAATAAAAGGTACAGGCTATAAATTTATATTGACGAAGGTTGGTGCTTGACAGAGCCCAGCTATTTATTTAATGTTCAATGACTTTATAGTGCAGTGCAATGTTTTATAGTGCAAGAGCAACTTTATATTTATTGAGAAAAACACTTCTTATCTTGCACAGTAGCAGCTGCCGTCTCAGCCTTGATCTGATCACATAAAAACGCAGGACATCCTATATTTACCAAGTCATTATAATAGTGTTCACTATACCACCACATTTATGTATGTAAAACTTTTGCTATGATGTTTGAAGTAATGAAGCTAGATGAACCAGCATTAGGGGGTAAATGTATGAACCTCCGGATTCTTCAACTCCGGTGAGTTCAGCGTCTTCAGCGCTTAAATTTAAATTGGCGCTGACTTGTAAAGGGAGACTTCCCTTTTACCCCTAGGTGTTAGGCTATTATTATTTTTTATTTATTTATATAAAAGGTGCCACAGGTTCCGTAGAGTCAGACAATTATACAAATACAGATAAGACACAAATCAATGAGGCAGGGTAAGTAGCACAAATGAGTGTGAGTAAAAGTGGGGGGGACTCACAAAGAATTCAGCAAGACAGACATATGAGGGGATATTATTATATTATTAAACATATGATTGTTTCATACATAGACATGAAACAATCAGTGTGGAGGACCCTGCCCCTAGGAGCTTACATTCTAGAGCAGTGATGGGAAACAGTCGGCCCTCCGAGCCTTCACCTGCGGCCCCCAACTTCTTCCTGCTTTTCTGCTGATACATTACTTGCAGATGGAAATCTCTTTCTTTTGTTAAATGTATTGTTTTAACTTATATTACTGATATTAAGAATAGTGTGCGCTCCTTTAATAGACTGGCGCCCTGTGGCTCCCGAAGTATATCAGGTTGCCCATTCCTGTTCTAGAAGCTATTGGTGGTAACATGTCCTGCTGTGTTCTAAAACCTGTTATTTCCTATTATTCATCTCATAGATCTAGATCTTGTTTTGATCACTTCAATTCACTGTCTACTCGGTGTCTCTTGTTTGCACTTGGACATTATTCTGCATTCTAAGAAAATATATATTAGTCACATTTTAAAAAACATGAAACAAGATACATTTAGCAAAGTTAAAGAAGCCGAATCACCTTGAAGTACATATTTTAAGATTTATTTTCCAATATGCACATGTACCAGCTTAAGATCCATGTGCAATTTTAAAGTGCGTCCTTGCAGAATCATGTGCTGAATTCTCTGCAACAGGGATATGCATGTCAGCAAAACAAAACATCACTTCAATTCCTTCCTACTATCACTTTTGGAGTGCGCCTTTAATAAAATACACTGTTTCACTTTTTCTCCTACAGTACTGTTCTTTAGAGGCTCATTTATGTTTTAGATAATTTATGAGTAGGGAGCACCAGTGTTGCCTTAGTAGCATGAGTCACATTTGTGAATTTAATGTTTTAATAACCTTGGGCTTATGTGCACATTGAAATGTACTTTGCTATAAAGGTGATCCATTGAATGTAATGGATGGCGCCTAGTCACTGTCATTGTGCAAGTCTGAGGATTAATCAAAATGGTAACAGTTATACTGAACAAATAATATTAAAAGGATTTGTGAAGATATGTAACAAGTATTATTCAATAGTTTACCATTGGTTTTTAAGAGAACAGATGTGTTATTTATACTAAATGTTTTTGAGAAGTAGACAATACACAGGTCCCTCTCTCTCTCTCTCTCTCTCTCTCTCTCTCTATATATATATATATGTTTGTTTTTATGATATTTTTTCGCATTTGCTGAGCACGCTAATTTTCAAATGTTTTTATTTGTACAATGTAGTCTAAAGTTAAAAGTTTCTTTGCAAAGGAATATAAACATTACATTGTACGCTCAGATAAGAAACTGTCTAAATGGCATGGAACTGAATCAGATTGTTCTCTAAGGAATTACTTTCTACTTCACTCACAATAAAAGGAACCTTTGAACATTTAGCATCCTATACATCTCAAAGTAGCTATTTCTTGTGACACAAGGCTAAAGATACACTGCAGCATCCATAAAACTGAGAACACATCCATAAATGCGCAATTTTCATTTGTGGACGTTCATTGTAATATTTTGTCTCATAACATGCAATCTTACTTTTGCATTGGGACACTGAATAGGCAATAGGCAATTAATTAAAAATTAAAATGAAGCAATATATATATATATATATATATATATATATATATATATATATATATATATATATATATAAATATATATACATAAGACACCAATAGTGGGTTCAATATGAAACTTCCACATTTCTTAGTAAAGGAGGAGAAAAATCATAAATATATATATATATATATATATATATCTATATATATATATATATAAAAATTATCTAATGGGATATCACAGAGGGAAATAAAACCAATGACCTCTTCATAACATGCCAGTCACAACTTGCTGAGCCATCAATTCATACCAATGTATCTTATAATTAAATCTATAGTAGAGATTAAGGAACCATTCAAAAATAGAACACACAAATTGGAAATCATAATCTTTCAAGTCCCTAATCCATTAATAATACATTGAAACCCAAAAAAAAAAAAGTATTTTGCCGGTGGTTTTGCAGTAATCCATTATAGGTGTGGCATTCCCAACAAATTATTTTCTCTCTTATTGATTTTAGTTTTATATAATATATTTTATTGGGCTTAAGGTTTTTTTAAGAAGGTGCCTGAATATCATCATCACCATTTATTTATATAGCGCCACTAATTCCTGCAGCGCTGTACAGAAAACTCACTCACATCAGTCCCTGCCCCATTGGAGCTTACAGTCTAAATTCCCTAACACACACACAGACAAACAGACTAGGGTCAATTTGTTAGCAGCCAATTAACCTACTGAATATAGTTATTTTGCTGTATGAAATAATATCATTGTCACAAAACAGTAGTATGTTTGATGACGCAGCTTATAAATAGATGGATTGTATTGTTATTTACAGTTATTCAGAGTTTATGTTCTAATGATCTCTTCACAACTGTCTGAATTTACACTAATTTTTTGCCAAAGTCTGCAGCGAGCTGGCTGGCTAAAATTAGTGACAGAGTAGCAGCAAAAATACATGGTAGTATACTAAAAGATACAATAACCATTTCTACTTTCATTTTCATTCAATTTCATACCTCATGTCATAAGATCCACGAGGGATGAATGTGATCCTGCTATCTCGGCTGGGATTGACTTGACTCCACCCAGAGGCGCGGAGGTTAACAGAGCGGAAGGTATTCACTAGCGATCCCCGCAAGGAGGTTCGGGCTTAGTGGCTTCCACCCTGCAGGTTGCGACCCTCTAGGGAATTTCCCAGTGAGACAGGACAGAGAAGTGACTCGAGAGGTGAGGGGAATACTACCAGAGGTAGGATGAGATGAAACCGAGGGATGAGCCCCTAGGAAGGGTAGAGAAAGGAGTCTATAGCAGTACACTGGAGAAGAGGAGGCATTGATTTAGGATAGTGCTATCCACAAGTGGAGCAGGCAAGCAGAGATCAGCGGTGCACAAGACATGCAGCAGACGATGAACCACAGCTATTACCACTAGGGAGTGGAATGGATCAGTGGAGGTCAGCGGTGCATACAGGGTAGGCAGCGGGCGTTGATCACAGCAATTACCACTAATGAGTGGTCTAGGTAAGCAGAGATCAGCGGTGCACAGGATATACAGCAAACGATGAACCACAGCAATTACCAATTGGGAGTGGAACGGATCAACGGAGGTCCGCGGTGCATACAGGATAGGTAGCAGGCATTTATCACAGCGATTGCCACTAACGAGTGGACCAGATAAGCAGAGATCAGCGGTGCACAGGGTATACAGCAGACGATGAACCACAGCTATTACCACTAGGGAGTGGAATGGATCAGCGGAGTTCAGCGGTGCATACAGGATAGGTTGCGGGCGTTGTTCATAACGAGAAGAAGGGAGCTGCTTCCAGGCCAGGTGTAGACTCGAAGAACCAGTACTGAAAGGTGAGGGGAGGAGTCTTATAAAGAAGTGCCAACCAATGGAAAGATAGGGCAGGTAAAACAGATGAGGTGGTTTGCACAGGCACAGACTGCCCCCGACAGGATGGCATGTAAGAGAGGGAGAATCAGGATGAGGACAGGCGCCGATCCTCATGTGGTGGTCCCAGGAGGTCGGCGTGTGACACCTCACTGTACAAGTCAACGTTTTGGTCTACATTTGGACCTTAGTCAAGACAACCACATAGAACAACAGAAAATACAGATATTAAAAAATCCATGTAGTTACCTGACTTCTTATGCAATGCCAGATTGTCTTCAGTTGCAGTTGATGATTCATCAAGAGATGATAGACTGCATATCATTGCAAAATATATGAGGCAATGGTTCCCTTGTATTCTCTAGGAGGCACTCCAAACAATATGCATTCCACCCTGGTAAGCATAAACTGAAAGTGCCAAACCCGGAAATGACAAAAACGGAAGTACACAAACTGGTTTTCACTATAACATCCAAACACAGCGATTCCTAGGGGAGTCACTGGGGCAAATGCCTAGCAAGTGTGTATTACTGATGAGTACCTAAGACATGTACCAAGGACATGCAATAACACACCTCCACTATCAAATACACACTCCGGCAGTATGCATTCCAGCTTGGAACACATTAACTGGAAGTGCAATAGCGCACACTCCTTTATAATAAGCATTGCGGTTCCTTATTATCCTGGAAATTACGTTTTGCCTTGTTTTCAGATATGATTTTGATTCGAAGAATTGAGTCGTGATTTGTATCTACTTGGAACCCCAAATCTCAGATCTCCAAATCCGAACCGCTCATCTTTACTTTTTACACACACAATGTTACAAATGGTTCCTTTTTCATTTCTCTGCTGTACCATTGTCTGTAATAAAATGGTTAACTGACCTAAGAGATGAGCAAAATGTTCAAAATACACAGCAGAATGAATTTACCATTGTTGTCTCAGCTCTAGTCATCTTGCCAGATGCGAGTTTGGCAAAGTGGGGCATTCTGTGAAATAGTGACGCAAAATCTTGTAGCACCGAAACTTTGTATCACTGGGAAGTTGTCTGTTCTAGTAGGAAACTCGATTCATGTCAAACTTCATGTCAAACTTCATCGCAATTTCACTCATCTCTAGCTGAAAGTTCTTGCTGATCTCAGTCAATTAAAAGTTGATTGTACTTGCATCCCACACTTCAATAATGGCGTGTGAGGACAGCCTCTATGTGTCATATATAGTATTATAAATTGGAAGACTGTGTAAGGTATTATCCCCCAGTAATTGGTATTTGGACTGATTTTTGCAGAGCTCTGAATATAACACTTTATGTCTATATCTATTGGACCATATCTTATTGATCTTTGTATACAGGGACTCTATTTCAAGCGCATATAGTGCTAATGTTTACGCATTTTTTGCATATGCAAGATCTGATCTTTATTGAGATTGAAAGTTGTTCCATTTTATTTATATTGTTCAAGATTTTTTACTGGAATAAATACGTTTTCTTTATATACATATACACATTTGCGCCATGGGATTTACCTTTATTTCTTTTCCTATTCCTGATGCTCCTTGGTGTAGTATATCCATGGATTTTGTAACAGATCTTCCGTCCAGCAGAGGCTTTACAGTAGTTTGGGATGTTGTTGACAGATTTCCTAAGATGCCGCACCTTGTCCCTCTGTCCAGCCTTACTACTACTTCTCAGTGGGCTCTTATTTTTATTAAAGAGATCTTTAGACTGCATTGATGCCTTCGTGAATTTATTTTGGACCGGGGTGTCCAATTTGTATCCCACTTTTGGAGGGCCTTCTGTAGAAATCTAAATCTGGATTTAAAATTTTCTTCCACTATCACCCACAAACCAACAGGCAGACCGAGCGGGTGAACCAGGACCTTGAGGTCTTTCTAGATTGTTTTTCTTCTGAGAAACAAGCAGACTGGGCTAATCTTGTTCCTTGGGTAGAGTTTCCCCATAACATTCAGGTCCATGAGTCCACTGGTCTTTTCCCCCTTTTCTCTGCATTTGGGCTTCAACTCACCCTCCCGGACGTTTCTTCCAACATTGCTTCTTCCGTTCCAACCGAAGATACTATGGTGCGAGATTTTGCTCATATTTGGGCTCTGACTAAATCTAGGCTTCTAGAGTCATCCCAACGTTACAAACAATTCACTGACTGGCATCGCAAGCTTCTGCCTGTGTTCCATGTTGGTGACAATTTATGATTGTCCACACAGAATATGAAACTTAGAGTTCCCTCCTTAAAGTTGGCTCAGCGCTTCATCGGACCTTTCTGAATCACTCGTGTCATCAATCCGCTTACCTATAAACTCCGACTGCTTTCTTCCCTCAAGGTTCACAATACCTTCCATATTTATCTTTTAAAACCATTGACAATTAACAAATTTTTCCATCTTCCTCCTCGTCCTGCTCCCATTCCGACCTCTACTGGTGATGAGTATGTGGTCAGTCGAGTTTTGGATGTTGTCAGTATGTGATCCATTGAAATTACTTTGATCCAGAGCAGAGATCCTGAGTCAATACCAAGGATGTCCATGCCCCACTTCTCTTGAAAATTTTTCACAAAAGAAGTTCTATTCTCCCTCCGGAACGAAGGAGGGGCGGGGGTACTTTTAGGTGCCGTCCCCGTGTCTCTGCTTCTGCACAGGCACTGATGTCTGCCTTCTATGACGCAGTCAAGTCTGGTTGCTTGGCAACCAGGCGCACTGCTCCCGGTCGCCCGCAATTGTACTCTGATCATGCACGTTCCATTGCCATGCAACGGGACGCTATTCCAGGAACTGGCAGCGGCTGCTTGCATCACCGGCACCAGTAATCATGTGGCCCCACTTCTCTATTTATACTCGGCTCTGGCACCACTAGAGTGCCAGAGTATTCGGTCCCCCTACTTCAGCGCTTTCTATTGTTATCCTGCATATTGACTCCTCTGTTTGATCTCGGCTTCCCTGTGACCTTGCTTCTGTTTATCCCTAATAGCGTGATACTGATTCCCGTGTTTGACTTTGGCTTCCCTGTGACCTCACTTCTGCTTATCCCTATTGGGGTAATACGGACTCTTGTGTTTGACCCAGCCTGCTGACCTCACTTTTGGATCATCCCTGTATTTGTTCCTGCCCGCACGGCTTGACCAAGATCTCCTGACCATCCTATTCCATCTGTTGCTTTGCTGGTAACACTCTGACCTGCACATATCCCACAGTAGAAGACCGGAGACGCGTTAAACTCTGCACCTCACTGTAGGGTGGCATCAATACCAGTAAGCAGCCATCTCAGTTCCAGATAGTGTGACATTGAACTTGCAAATGTTCGTGATGTATAGCTTGACATCAAGGTTATTCATGTCAGATATTTTCCAACCTTTAATAGGACCTTGCAACCAACAAAATTCAAGTGAAAAGAAATAGACAAATTTTAGGAAAAATTTGTAAAAATAAAAGATACTATAATGCCTAAGCGGCACTCATAACTCTCCCACCTGACACCGTTTCCCACCCATTGAAAACTATAACAGTCGAAGGCAAAATGAACAGTTAGGATATACAACATGTAGGATTGAGATAGCTCTCGCAGGAGGAAAAGCATGTAAAGAATTTAAGGTCCAGAGTTAAGATGCACATGAGATAGGGTAATGCAATCCAAAACCTGCACTGAGCACAGGAAGCATGTTGAAACAAGAAACAAATATGAAAACTGGTATAATGAAAAATTATGGTGTAGCCCAGTCCGGTTTTCTTGAGTGCACTACAAAAAAGAGGGGTTTTTTTGCGCTAGTTATATACATGTCCACCAATATCCATAGACAAGTAAGTGATCCCCAAGACATATGCAAGGCTGTAACAGGAACACAATGCAAGACAGGAAGCAAGATACAGGATGCGTGATCTTATATTCTATACAGGATTCCAAATTTTGTATACACGTCTGGATGGTTTAACGATCCACCAGACAGAATGCAATATTAGAGCATTGTAGAAAAACCTCAGATAACCACCAGAATTGATCAGAAAGGATGGATTTTCAAGAGTGCAAACAAGATCCAGGCTCCAGGAGCAAATCTTGTTAATTATTCCAGCAAGTTTGGTTCTGACATCTTGGTTAATGGCAAATTCCAAATAAGATTGCATACATTTGCTTGTGATACCATAGAATGGGTTCTCCATCAAAGCAGACAACAGCAGGTATTGCAGAAAGTCTTAAGACTTTGAAGCACCTTTTCCTTTATTTATGAAAATATAAGACACAAGTGATGTTAATTTCTGTATACATAAAGTTCTGTAAATTATATCTGTATAAACAGTGAATTCTGTGAGAGTATAAAACAATGAATAGTTATTAAACGTACAAATATATGTGTGAAATACCTTAAAAAAAACTATAACTGCAGATATGAGAACTACCCCCTTGAAGAAAAACAAGTGTTTCCCATGGAACAGACAATAAAAGGATGCAATACTGAAAACAAAAAGCCTGGAAGATATTTTCACAGCACTGGACAAAGGATGTTGCCTTATATGTATTTATTGTTGCAAATAAATATTTGCTGAGCTAAAGAGATTTCCTCATATGTACTTACTGTTGCAAAGAAAGATTTGTCCTTTTATGTACTTGTTGTTAACCAGTTAATGCTCGAGCTTAGGTATAAATAAAGAAGCAGTCTGAGAAGACCCTCAGAGCTGATTCTGAAACTAACTTGTTTGTGTTTCACTTCCTCCTCTCCAGTGGACTGGTTTATGCTAAAAGGAAATCAGGTTATTAAAGATCGATAAAAGGGGCACTAAGCCTCCGTACCCCGACAGTTCTGATGTCATCACTTCAGTGTTTATTTGAAAAACGTGTATAATAAAGAATAATGTTCCTCTACTTTAAATTATTACAGATATTAAAAGATACCTCAGATGTCTGCATAACTGTCAACAGTCCCGATATAGATAAGATAGCCCCAAAGACACCTTTGTCCTATGGTAGGAAGGTTCAGTTACATGTCTCATTCACTACTGCTCAAACAGCAGAATAGTGATGAACGGGTGCCACGCACACCTGACACTGGTGCACGCAGCATTGAAGGGGTGTTTTGAAGGTGGCTGAGAGCGGCCCAGACCTTGGAAGTGGTCATGCTCCCTTTTTGTTCACATATTGTTCAGCTTCACAAACTTTAAAGGGAGGTATGTTTCCAAAAGCTATGTAAAAGCACTTGGCTCAGAGCTATGCACTTTTATATAGTTACAGAACTCCTCAGTATATTCTAATATTCATATAATTTACAGAGTGCATTATTCTATATGTTACATTATTGGAATCTATTGTGTCTAGATCCTAAATCATACTTTCCAACTGTCCCACCTAAATTTGGTGGGACAATCCTGGGGGAATATTTACTAAATTGCAGGTTTTAAAGTGGAGATGTTGCCTATAGCAACCAATCAGATTCTATCTGTCATTTTGTAGAATGCACTAAATAAATGATAACTAGCATCTGATTAGTTGCTATAGGCAACATCTCCACTTTTTCAAACCCGCAGTTTAGTAAATACACCCCCTGATCTAAGATTAGAGTTTACTGTTCCAGCATCCCGACAGTCAGGACTATGTCCAGGAATGTTGGTATGTACTGTATGTCCCACTCACCTGCAATTGTTGGCCATGGCATTGCAAGGGTTTTTTAGGGGTGAATGGTTGAGGCAGCCTAGTGCTTTGGATGCACTAGGCAAGCCTGCAGGATGGGGTGAGACAATGCTCCTTTTCTGGGTACGCACCACTGAAATTTGCACTGGGACCATTTTGGGAGCTATGCATTTTTAGTTTTAAACATCCTAAGCATATACATTTTTTATGAGACTTAGATTTACTGTTGCAACTCATTGTTCTTGTTTGAACGCCTTGCTTATATATTGGTGCACACCTAATTTCCGCTCATGGGAAGTGTCTCCAGGCATATTCTTTGCATTACTATTTGCAGCATTGTGGGAGTGGATGGGAATGCTCATGCCAGCAAAAGTACTATTGTTTTTGGAGCTTCCACTTATTGAATTATATATTGTTTTTCTTAAACACTGTTCATTAGAGGCTCATTATGTCTTCAATAATTCATGATAGCAAGGGTCATCAGGAACTCTCTTAATTTCATGTGTGAATTACACTTTTTTATTGCACTTGTTAATGTGTTTTCACATAAAGTGTGTTTGGTTGGTACAAAGGCATCTTACTAAACGTATAGGTCAAAGACAGATTTTTGCCACAGTTGAAGCCATGTAAAACTGTGCAGTTTTGCAAAAATAAATAGGCCCTATGGTACCCCAGTAAACCATGAACCTCTCCAATTTCACTATAAATCTAAAACTGACTACTTCATAATTTTAGGGAAGGGTAAATAAAACTAAAAATACATAATTGTCAACAAGTGATATATTTTAGTAAAACATAAGTGATTTCACCAAATTATAACACAGACATGGGGTCTGATTCATTAAAAAGGTAAAGCAAAAATTATGAGTAACTTTGCACCTTTGCAAAACCTTGTGTCACGAGCCGGGGCGGTACTCACAGCCGCCGCGGCTCGCTTCTCATGCGCCCCAGCGTCCCGGCCGTCACCTTGACGACCGGGACGTCATTTCCTCTTCCTGTCCGGCCGTTACCAGGGCAACGGCCAGACGCTAGTACACTAGCGCTGCGTCCCGGCGGTGCTGGTAGCCGGGCGCATGCGCATAGCAGGCAGCCTATGGGCTGATTAGGCTTATTAACAGGCATTAGCCTGCAACTGTGTAGGTCAGGGGCAAGCCCTGATTGGCCCTGCTGGATACTAGTAAATAAGCCTGCAGGAGTGTGTTCAACTGCTGATTGGTCTGTGTCTGTATTTAAGGCAATGAGGTCTGCTGCCTCATTGCCGGTTATAGCTTCTGTGCTCCAGTCTGCTGACCTGCTTGTTCCAGTTCCTGTATCCTGTTACCTACGTTTTGACTACCCGTGTTTGACCCTTGGCTTTGTATTGGACTTCGCTTGTGTTTCCTGTGACCCTGATCCTTGGCTCGTTTACCCGTTCCGCTTCTCTGCCTGTGACCTCTGACCTCAGCTTGTTCATCGATACTGATACCTGCTGCCGGCCGTTTGACCTCTGCGTGGACCTGACTCTTCTTGCCTGGGTTCTCCCCAGCCGGTACACACTTCACGACCCTCTGCCAGTCTGCAGCCCAGTCTGTCCCCACCATCAGGGGCTCCAGTGAACACCTGACTGACAGAGTAGACTCCGGGTTGTGTTGTGCCGGCTGGAAGAGTTCCTAACATTATAACCGGCCCACTCACGGAGACAAGATTAGGATGGATGCAAGTGGATCCACACCGTCTCCGGCACAAACCCTAGCAGGCCATGTTGAGTCTTTGTATCAGATGATGCAGGGATTGGCTGAGCGTATGTCTGTTCAAGAAGAAGACACAAAAGCTTCACAATCTCCTCCAGATCACATCTGTGAGCCCAAAATGAATTTACCGGATCGGTTCTCTGGAAATAGAACCTTGTTTCGGAACTTCAGGGAGAGCTGCAAACTCTATTTTCGGATGAGACCCCGCTCCTCCGGTTCAGAGCAGCAACGAGTTGGGATTATTATTTCCCTTCTACAGGGTGACCCCCAGTCCTGGGCGTTTTCTTTGCCACAGACCAGTCCGGCCATGCAGTCCGTAGACTCCTTCTTTGAGGCATTGGGTTTACTGTATGATGACCCGGATCGAGTGGCCTCCGCGGAAGCTCATCTACGGTCCTTGAAACAAGGCCGACGGTCGGCAGAAGAATACTGCGCGGAACTCCGTAGATGGTCACCTGACAGTGGATGGAACGACCCTGCCTTACGTAGTCAGTTCCGTGTCGGCCTATCCGAACAGATTAAAGATTCGCTGGTGCAATACCCATCTCCTAGCTCTCTGGAGAATCTGATGCATCTCTCCATTAAAATTGACAGGAGATATAAAGAGCGGAAAACTGAAAAGGAAACGTCATCACCTCCATCCCCCTTCGTTCCTATCTCCCAGGATGGTGAGGAACCAATGCAGTTGGGAGCATACCGTCTTTCCTCTGAGGAAAGAGACAGGAGACGGTCACAAGGCTTATGTTTATATTGTGGCGCAAGAGGCCACTTCTCCCGTTCTTGCCCAAAAAAGTCGGGAAACGAGCATGCCTAGGGAACGAGGGGAGAGTTCACTTAGGTCTACAAATTGTCTCCCCAAAAAATGCGGTATTGGTTCCTGCACAGCTCACGTTCAGTGCTTGTTCTGTGGGTCTGGCGGCCTTCATTGATAGTGGAGCTGCAGGTAACTTCCTGGACTTCGAGTTTGCCCGCTTTGCTGGAATTCCGCGGGTTAAACTCAAATCTGCCATCACGGTATGCGGCTTAGATGGTGCTCCATTGCCAGGCGGTAAGGTTACCTGGGAGACCCCGCTACTACAATTGAGGATTGGGGCTCTCCACTCCGAATCTATAGTCTTTCGTCTCATTGAATGCCCGTCAGTGCCTTTGATTCTAGGTCATCCTTGGCTATCCTGTCATAACCCTGTCATAGATTGGGCAAAAGGAGAGATTGTCCAGTGGAGCCCTCATTGTTCACAGTCCTGTTTGACAGTACCTCTACGTGTGGTTCGGTCCATTCCGGAGCAGCTTCCCTCCCAGTATCATGACTTCTGGGATGTCTTCTCTAAAAAGGCTGCTGATATTTTACCACCACACCAGGAGTTCGACTGTGCCATCGAGTTAATTTCAGGTACTAAACTACCCAAGGGACGTTTGTATTCTCTCTCCGGTCCAGAGACCAAATCCATGCAGGAGTACATTGATGAAAATCTGGAGAAAGGCTTCATCAGGCCATCTAAGTCTCCAGTAGGGGCTGGGTGCTTCTTTGTGTCCAAGAAGGACGGTGGACTCAGACCATGTATCGATTATCGGGGACTGAATATGATTACAGTTAAAAACACCTATCCGCTTCCTCTCATCTATGTACTCTTTGATCAATTAAGAGGAGCAACGGTCTTCACAAAAATCGACCTTCGTGGTGCTTATAACCTCATACGCATTAGAGCAGGTGATGAGTGGAAGACGGCGTTCAACACGCTCTCGGGCCACTACGAATACTTGGTCATGCCGTTTGGCCTTAGTAACGCTCCTGCTGTGTTCCAGGATTTGATTAATGAGGTGTTACGTGAGTTCCTGGGACACTTTGTTGTTGTCTACTTAGATGACATTCTCATATATTCCAATTCATTGCCGGCACATCGGAGTCATGTCAGACAAGTCCTACAGAAACTACGAGAACATCATCTCTACGCGAAACTCGAAAAATGTGAGTTTGAGGTTAAGAAGGTATCCTTTCTTGGCTATATAATCTCTTCAGAGGGTTTCTCCATGGACCCCACCAAGGTCCAGGCAATCCTGGATTGGGTACAACCCAATAACCTCAAGGCGGTTCAGAGATTCCTAGGATTCGCCAATTATTACAGGAGATTTATTGGCGGTTTTGCTGACATCGTGGCTCCTATCGTTTCCTTGACTCGCAAAGGGGGTGATCCGGCTGTTTGGTCACGGCAAGCAATAAATGCATTTAAAACCTTAAAGGAAGCTTTTGTGTCCGCTCAGGTCCTCAGACACCCGGACCCAAAGGTACCATTTATTCTCGAGGTAGATGCTTCTGACGTCGGTGCTGGAGCTATCTTGTCACAAAAGGATCCTCAGACTCACCGCTTGCATCCTTGTGCCTTTTTTTCCCGCCAATTCTCCTCAGCAGAGACCAATTATGACGTGGGAAATCGAGAATTGCTAGCAATTAAATGGGCCTTTGAGGAATGGCGACACTGGTTGGAAGGCGCTGCACACCAGATCTCCGTTATAACGATCATAAGAATCTGCAGTATATTCAGTCAGCTAAACGCCTAAACCCCCGTCAGGCTCGGTGGTCACTGTTCTTCACCCGATTTAAATTTATTATCACTTATCGTCCTGGTTCTAAAAATATTCAAGCGGACGCTCTGTCTAGAAGTTTTCTGGCACATCATGCCCCAGTCACTAACCCAGAGCCCATTGTTCCTGTATCCATGGTCCATGCCGGATTAACTCAAGATCTGAGCTGTACCTTACAAAGGTTTCAGAAGTTGGCTCCTGACAACACTCCGGTAGGACGGTTGTTTGTCCCAGTTCATTTAAGGAAGACAGTTCTTGCTGAAGCACACAACAGTCGGACTGCTGGACATCCTGGCATCTACAAAAGAGATACTTTCCCGTACCGTATGGTGGCCGTCTCTATCTGCCGACGTCAAATTTCACGTCCTGTCCTGTGAAGTTTGTGCCAGGAACAAGGTTCCCAGGACTCGCCCAGTAGGGCAGTTGGTTCCGTTAGCCACTCCTGCTAAACCTTGGACACATCTATCCATGGACTTTATAGTTGATCTACCACTCTCTGCGGGACACAATACCATTTGGGTTGTGGTAGACCGGTTTAGCAAGATGGCGCATTTCATTCCACTAGCCAGGCTTCCTTCTGCTCGAGATTTGGCCGTCCTGTTAATTCAACACATTTTTCGCCTCCATGGACTCCCTACAGACATCGTCTCCGATCGGGGTTCTCAGTTCATTGCGCAGTTCTGGAGATCATTCTGTACCCTCCTGGGAATCAAGATTAGTTTGTCATCAGCGTACCACCCTCAGTCAAATGGGCAGACGGAAAGGGTTAACCAGTCTTTGGAGAAGTTCTTGCGATGCTACACGTCGGAGTTCCATGACAACTGGTCCTCCTTGTTGCCCTGGGCGGAATTTGCCTGTAACAACTCCTGTCACTCCTCCACCAAAACCTCTCCGTTTTTTTGCAATTATGGTTTTCACCCCAGATCGAACTCTTTGTATTCTCTCCAGTCCGTTGGTATCCAGGAGATCCGTTCCACTGCCAGGGATCTCAGAGTTATCTGGAAGAAAGTGCACTCATCTTTAAGACAAGCCTCACTTGTTGCAAAAAAAAATTCAGACCGACACCGTACCATCTGCTCTCTTAAGGTTGGCCAGAAAGTCTGGCTGTCTACAAAAAATATCAGGCTGAAGCAACCTTGCAAGAAGTTGGGCCCTAAATTCATCGGGCCGTTTTCCATCATCAAGCAGGTGAACTCTGTTGCATTTAGGTTAAAAATTCCGGGCTCGTTAAGAATTCCAAACACATTTCATTGTTCTCTGTTAAAACCAGTTCTTTATCCAGCTCAAGCCCAGTCTTCAGGCAAGCCACAGAGGTACAGTGTTCAGAAAATCTTGGATTCCAAAAAAGTGCAAGGACAGGTGCACTTTTTGGTACAGTGGAGGAACCGCGGGTTAGAAGAACGCTCTTGGGTTCCGCGGAGACAACTCCATGCTCCCAAACAATTGAAGGAATTCTTCAGGAAATTTCAAAGAAAACCTGGGTGTCGGGGTCCCTTGACCCCTCCTCAAGGGGGGGGTACTGTCACGAGCCGCGGCGGTACTCACAGCCACCGCGGCTCGCTTCTCATGCGCCCCAGCATCCCGGCCGTCACCTTGACGACCGGGACGTCATTTCCTCTTCCTGTCCGGCCGTTACCAGGGCAACGGCCAGACGCTAGTACACTAGCGCTGCGTCCCGGCGGTGCTGGTAGCCGGGCGCATGCGCATAGCAGGCAGCCTGTGGGCTGATTAGGCTTATTAACAGGCATTAGCCTGCAACTGTGTAGGTCAGGGGCAAGCCCTGATTGGCCCTGCTGGATACTAGTAAATTAGCCTGCAGGAGTGGGTTCAACTGCTGATTGGTCTGTGTCTGTATTTAAGGCAATGAGGTCTGCTGCCTCATTGCCGGTTATAGCTTCTGTGCTCCAGTCTGCTGACCTGCTTGTTCCAGTTCCTGTATCCTGTTACCTACGTTTTGACTACCCGTGTTTGACCCTTGGCTTTGTATTGGACTTCGCTTGTGTTTCCTGTGACCCTGATCCTTGGCTCGTTTACCCGTTCCGCTTCTCTGCCTGTGACCTCTGACCTCTTGTTCATCGATACTGATACCTGCTGCCGGCCTTTTGACCTCTGCGTGGACCTGACTCTTCTTGCCTGGGTTCTCCCCAGCCGGTACACACTTCACGACCCTCTGCCAGTCTGCAGCCCAGTCTGTCCCCACCATCAGGGGCTCCAGTGAACACCTGACTGACAGAGTAGACTCCGGGTTGTGTTGTGCCGGCTGGAAGAGTTCCTAACACCTTGTTGCATTGGAGATGAAGGGAAATTTAAAATGTGCTGACAGATTTATAGTTAGGATAGGACATGTTCTAGACCAACTTTAAATTTTAGTGTACAAATTAAGCTATCAAGTATTTGTATGTTACATGAAAAACAGACAGTATATATCTTATGTGCAAAATAATAAACTAATTTGCACCCCTTGCATTGTAAATATGGTTTTGTCCAAGAGAAAACTCACTCATTTTTTGCCTCACTTTCTTTAATGAATCAGGCCTATGAGGACCTACAGGAAAGAGAGGGTACTTCCTCTTTCTCACCTATACCTTCTTTATTCTCCTGTCAGAGGCAAGTATGGTTCTGTAACTGCAAAAAACGACAGATGACCAGGAGGTGAGGTAAGACATTTTACTCCACTGATACCCATAGTATTCTCTGGCCTGAGAAAGGTTTTCACTTATTATTATTAATATTATTAGACAGAAAACACTTTGCCTAATGGCAGTAATTGCTCTGTACTTAGAAGAACAAGGAACATATACATTTTTAGGGGTCACAGGGCCTGTAGAATCATCACAAACAAGAAGTGAGCATGCGCAAATTTATGCACATTGTACTGCACGTGTGCAGACAAATGTGTGCTAAGTATATATGCAGTGGCGAAGGAATTAAAATTTCCATGGAAGGGGGGGATGCCAAGGACTACTATAGGACTTTTTCTCGCATTTGGTATCTCATTTTACGACAGTTGTAACAGTGACTGTAGATATACAAAAACTCCCAACCCTATGTTAATTTTTGTTGGCCAACCCCAGTTTCATTGTTTAGTTTACTATAAAAATTGATTTATACATTATTAGATAAATATTGTTATTAATATTAACTACCAATTAGTATGATAGCTGTTAGAAAGATAGCTAATTCAATTGTTCATCATAAAAATTTACATTCTTCATAGTTTTTAATCAAGATTTTTTTGACAGCCTAATCTCATTTGATTAGGAGCATTTTTAAATCTATAGTCTAACTTGCTATATGCTCATGTTTGCTATTGAACGCACTGCACGGAATTAAGGGTAAAAGTAAATGTGTTGTAGTTGTACATCATCAATACAGGTTATTTAATAAATGTTTATAAACGGAACACTTAGAGTTTTTTAAATAAACAAATCAATCAATCTGTATTAAATCTATATTAAATAACATTTGTTAGTTATACTAAGTCAATCTATAATTTAAAAAAGTTTCACAAATTTAGAACAGATACCATGACTTCAGAAAGTAGCATGAAGGCTTTTGTGTAGAAGTTCACGGGGGGGGAAAACACAGTTTTTGCCCACCCAACAGAAATCATGGGTGTGCAACTGCCCCCCCCCCCCCCTCCCCTTTCGGTTCCTACACCCATGTACATCTACTGCTGACTTGGTGGTCAATCATATGTTACCCTACATCGCAGCTTTATCTAAGATAGAAACAGAATTCATTTATAAACTTAAAATCTTAACTCCTTCAGGGATGAATCAAGAATTTGACTTATGGCCATTTTTGGCTTAAAGGTGAAGACAGCTCTTTTAACATTTAATAAATATTTGTTCTTAACATTTGTTTTTATATTTTATTTATGGAAAGTGTGTGGAATATATTTTGTATTTATTCCATTATTCACACGAATCCCATTCATTTGAAATAATTTTGTCTATACACTGTTTTAACAATAAAGTTGGTTGAAAATTGCAATATAAAAGGACATCAGTTACAACTACAATTATCCTTGAAAAAGTCCTTTGCGGACGAAACGCGTCAGGTATCACCGTATACATCTCTCTACATCGCTAAATTTTAACCTATTGGGCACCCATCCACACAGGAAGCGCCAGAAGGATCTGTGCGGTCCATGTGCGTTCCACTGCGGGTGAAGGAAGCCGTAATCACAGCAGAATACTGTTTTGGAACTGTTTGGAGTATTACTCTTAGAAGATCGTCTCCAACTTATCAAAATTCATTTCACCGTCACTGTGAGGAGGACTTCACCAGCTACGAAAGGGAAAGAGCAGGGTAAGATTTCTAAACCATCATTTTTTCCGCAGAAGAGCTATAATAGTCTACATTCTGCGTGCACCTCGACATACTCACCAGTCATATTGTTTGCTCTACTATGCGCTGAATCATTCTATATTATTTTGCTTACAAGTGCTGCCACCACTGGACTCCTTACCGGCTTCCAGAACTGTATTTCTTCTGGGTAACTGATGCTGCCGGTGTACCCCGTTACTGGTGTACCTGGGCTGGTACCCCTGACCCCTTCCTATGGAACAGGGTTGCTGTGGATGGATCCCCCTGGCCTATCACACTGGCCAGAGCTGCTGGGTAGTGGGCAGAGCGGTGATACTGGGTGCTGGGTCCAAACCTCAGAACAGCAGGGAATGGATTAGAGTTGAGTCTAATCTGTAGGTCACAGAATAGAGAAGTTTCCAAGCAGGTCTATGAAGCAAGTGATGTTTATTTGCTCTTACACTGGTTAAAGGTACTAGTGATCAGGTCAGATGAAAGAAGAAGAACTTTTGATACAAAACAAAGCCTTTTTTATACACATTTGAGACTTGTCTTAGTAGGAGGTAAACCGTCCTCCTGTCCCTTTAACCAATCTGGGCTGATTCATGCAGCCTGCACGTGAATCAGCTCAGAGAGTTTAACACCTTTAACATTGCTGCTAGTGGCAGGTGAGAGTATACTTCCCCCTGTCCTCGAGCTGCCAGGAAGAGGGGAGTTC
This sequence comes from Mixophyes fleayi, assembly GCF_038048845.1. Lineage (NCBI taxonomy): Eukaryota > Metazoa > Chordata > Amphibia > Anura > Limnodynastidae > Mixophyes > Mixophyes fleayi. Next base: position 229,079,738 of record NC_134404.1, read on the forward strand.
AGCCCACTCTCTTCCCCTGGTGCCTCTCTGTCTGGGATGAGTGGGTTCTGGTTCTGCTCCCTGGCCGAAAATAGTACCAGGGGAGAGCAGCCAGATCCCGGGCAGCATAGTTGAAGCTATTGGTGCTCCAACAAGGGACTTAGCTTCCTGGGACCCCCTGGAGGCGCTGCACATCCTGGACCCATTTTATTCCAGGAGGCTGATTGTTAAGTCTCTCCGGCACCCACTGAAGCTGGCTGCCGGAGGGTGAAGGGGATCCAGGGCTGCCTCTGCAGCCCCAGCACAGGGTAAGTGCTTTCTTTTTTTTATTTTACACATATACATTTACATTTCATACATTTAACACACATTTACATTTTAAATATACATAGTTAAACTCCCGGTGCCTAGCGCCGGGGTTTAACCCCTAACATGCTGCAGCGCTGGGTGCTACCCAGCCAGCGTTGCAGCACACACATAACACATTTTTATTTAATAAAAAAAAATTGTTGTGAATAACTTTTTAAGCGGCGCCTAGCGTCGATGATTTAACCCCTCCAGCGCTGGGTATTTATCCTCCTGAATCAATTTCAAGATGGTACTTGGGGGACCCGGTCACAAGTATTAAAGAAGGAAATAATGAGAAATAAAACATATTGGGCTAACAGCCTAACTACACATGCAAATGTGACACCAAGACAGCAGGCTTGGGAGACTAAGGAAATTGTGGTGTTATTGTGTATCCTTTTGTTTCAGTTTTATGATGAGTTAAAGGATGCTACCCACACCAGGGGTTACTGTCAGAGTAGGCACTTTCAATCTGTAATTCAGTTATAACTGGGGTTATGCTGCATGTATGTACTGAGAGATTGGGTAATGTACCCCACTTGTTAAGCAAATATCTCTGTAAATCTACACAGCTTTTCAAATGTAGGTTATACTAAACTAAAGTGAGTGAGAATACACAGTCAGTTTGATTACGCAAAACTGTTTCCTGTTGTGTAGATAGTTTTCAGCTCCAATTTGACACACTTGTGTCAGCTCTTATCTTCAGTGACAGCCTCTCTGTAGTCATTCTAAGGAAGTCTTTGCACCTACAGTGTTTTGGCTGGCAACACACCACACCTCTCTGTAGCAGTCTGAGGGGTGGATGTTTTGCCTATAGCAATCAAACAGATTCTAATAATCATTTATTTGTACATTCTACAAAATGACAGCTAGAATCTGATTGGTTGCTATAAAGGCAACATCTCCACTTTTTCACACCCACAGCTTGATAAATTTACCCGAGTCTCAGCAGTAACATTGGCCTCACTTTTCCTCACAATAGTATCCAGAAAAATGTGTCTGCTTTCACAATGTCTCCTCTATACTCACTCACTCACTGAGACTGCTCTTCTCAACAGTTTCTCTCTCAGAAACTCAGGGAATTGTTTAGCCAGCCTCACAGCATGGGGTTTTCCGTTGGTCCTAGTGTCTCTTTTGTATTACACTGGGACACTGTCCTGTTTCACAGGGTCCTTGTGCCCCGCTGTTTCCGAGTATCATTAATAGAGCCTCTTCTGAGCATGAACCCCACATATATTGTTCATTGCTTTATAATATATATGCAACAGGATTCTTCTTATCAGTAGAAATCCAAATAGAAAATATAAAGAAAATAATTCAAATAGATGGTTGCAAATTGACGTACATCCAACTATAAATGAGGCCCATGATGTGATCACAAGGGGTAAACTGCATATAAAAATGGCAGAAAGTACGCACAAAGCTGATATATCCCAGTGGGCATCTGCAGTACAGATAGGAAAAATTGCAAACAAATCTTACCCATACAACAGTTATATTGATTTTCAACCGTGTCTATGGTTTCTCAGAGATGTAATTTCATTCCTTCTTTTATCATTTTATTAAGATTTACATTACCCAAACAGCATCATTTTTGTCCTTAACACTGAAATTACAGGGAGCCATTTACATCCATGGTCCAGGTATGGTGGGTAAAAGCACAGGACAGCCAGGCCTCCTTATGATTGCTTTATTTCTTTCACAGCAGACTTAGCTCAGGACCTGGCAGGCCATGTGACAAAATGTTAAGGAAAGATATATATGTAGATGTTATTCAATTCATCTAGCCATGAGCCAAGCCATGTGATTTATCTAGGTATGACATTGATCAATTTATACATAGTTCCTGTTCATAGCAGCAGGGTGCTCCAACCAAAGTAACATTTTCCCTCTGAGGGTCACCTTGTTAAATTGAATGGCTAGTTTAATGGATAGTCAATCATCATCAGTTATTTATATAGCGCCACTAATTTCGTAACACGGTACAGTGAACTCCCTCCATTAGTCTCTGCCCCACTACAGTCTAAATTCCATATAATACACACTGAGCGCAACTAGGGTCAATTTAATTGAAGCCAATAAACCTACCAGTATGTTTTTGGAGTGTGGGAGGAAACCGGAGCACCCTTAGAAACCCACGCAAACATGAGGAGAACATACAAACGCCACAAATATAAGGTCCTGGTCAGGAATTGAGCTCATGACCCCATTGCTGTCAGGCAGAATTGCTAACTACTAAGCCACCATGCCAGTATGTTTATGTCTTAATATTGATTCACATAAATGGGTCAGTGAATGAAGATCCTTGAGCCCTCACCAAGGACCCGAACAGTGGTATTTCTTTAGCAACCCAATAACTCAATTCCATAAGCAATTAGGTGACTGAGCAATCAAAATTGAATGTTGTGTGAGAGTTATTCTGAAGCCAGCGGTTCCCTACCAATGTCACATGATTATAGTATAGTGCACATGTAGACACTGATTAGCCGGGGGTTGCCAGCTTTCCATTGGCTTACTTGTGTTCAGAAATTTTCAGAAAATACTCATCGGCCATTGGAAAGCCAGCACTTCTGCCAAGTCACGGGCCTCTTACTGCACTGCAATGCACTGAGTGAAAGCTAGGCTCAACATTTGACATACAGTAGAGGGAAAGCAATCAGCATTTACAACGGTGTAAATCCGTTGGTGTACTTCCATTGTGAGTACTGTGTGGTGTTATTTTTTTTCACTTGTGTGTCGGACTGAATGAAATTTATATGAAAATATATCCATAGTGTCACTCTAAAAAAGAAACAAAATATCAGAAATCAGTTTTAATCCAAAGTATCCAACGTTACACTTACATCAAACTTACATCAGGTATAGCAATGATAGCTGATGAAGTGGATTTCTGATACTACTTTTTTTTTCAAATCCCTGAGTGACACTCTGGATATATTTACAGCAGCATTTTTTTTGGGAACTTGTTTAAGGTGAGCACCGGGGTCTCTTTTTCTATTCCACTTTGAGTGCCAAGTCCTGTTTAAATATATATAGTTTCATAAATATAATATTAAAACACATTGTCAAGACATCTGCTGCACTTACCTGTTACCCACAAACAAGTGGAAGTGCTTATTATGTCCGGGTGCTGATAATTACAATCTATCTTCTTGTCAGTGTTTAAAATGTTGCTACAGCATGGTCATAACTCTGTCTTATGGGAAATAACTATTGCGAGATAGCCTCATTAACATCTCTGTGGAGGACACACACTTGACTGAGTTTTATTCATAAGCCTTTTTACAAGACTTTTTATTTGAAAATGTTTTATGTTCTACTCATTCAAAGCAATGTTTCCTTTTTTATAACATTAGACTGACACAAAGTTAGATATAAATCACCACCTTTTATATCTGAAAAATGCAACTTGTATTTATTGCTAAACCTGCTGGGACTAGTATATTTTATATCTGTATATTTTCATTTATTAAAGTGATTTTATATTTCCAGATCAGAGTGGAATCTTTTATGTATTTGATATACATTACCTTTACAATACTGTGGGGTTCGTATCGATTTTCTTGCAATTATTTTTGGAAACATGGTAGAAGCTAGATTTTCAGACAGCTTGCTTTAGAATCTTTACAGGTTGTTTTTTTCTTATATATACAGTGCTGCCATCCAACATCACTATCTAAAGAGAGTTTTATAAACTTAGTCAGTCCCTGCCCCATTGGAGCTTACAGTCTAAATTCATACAAACACACACACTAGGGTCCATTTAGCCTATTAGTATGTTTTTCGACTGAGGGAGGAAACTGGAGCATCCAGAGTGATCCCACCCAAATAATAAGAGAAAATAGTAGCAGTGCAAAATGGTTTGTATCATTAAACTCAGGAGAAGTAAATGATTCATTTTAGAGGGAACTTTGTGCTGTTGTACTAATTGGGTAAAAAAATTGGAAAACTGTTTTGTTTAGCTTTGGTGCTAAATTTCACCAGTATAATGCACTTAACATTCAAAATACATTCAATTCAGTATCTGAAATTTAGTAGCTTACACTAAGCAGTTAAAATTAGTTCCAGGTTAACTGACTCAGCAAAACTTTAATACAGAGATATAAAATTTCTCCGGTTATCTAGGGTTTAACAGAATTAGTAGGAACACCCATAACTGTTCTACTGTATTTAGAAATTAAAAAAGGTAAGCATTAGCTTTCAATGAGTCAGGAAACTTCATCGATATTTTTGGCATGGCGCACTGCATGCTGCAAATTTTTCCTAAACCAAACTATGCAGCTTTCAATGTTATGACACATGTGTCAACTACTGCTTATGAACAATATAACCTACAGAACTCTATTTTAATAAATATGTTTTCAATAAAATATGTTTTCTCTCATTTTCTCTCTGTTGAAATGATCCCATTTAATGTCCATCTGAGTTATGATTTGAATTGCTGAGCGGTATGTATATAAATGTGAGTATTATTTCACAGGAAGAATTCTAATAATATAATCTGTATGGCACACACAAAGTGTTGAACAGAACATTTTTTTTTTTTATTAATCTGCCGGCAAGTTTTTCCAAATACATACGGAGCCTAAAATGAGCTTTGTGACTGAGGCTCCCAGTGTCTTTTCTTTTTTGGTGCAGTTTGTGACAGTTTTTACACAAAGGAGTAAGTTTAATAAACATAGAAAACATATAAATACATATAAAATCACAAAACAAGGAAAATAAAGGTTTAAAATGAGCAGACTGTGCCAAGATAATATTACAGTCTATTTGTTTTGTAATTAGCGTGTATTTGTCTTCATTAAAATTAGAGATGGGCGGTCTCGGTTCCCCGAGATCCGAACCCACCCAAACTTTGCCTATCCGAGTACCTAACCAGGCTCAGTACTCTCATGCCTGTTCGGAATCAAAATCAAGGCAAAACGTCATCGTGACGTTGTCGGATCTCGGGGCTCGGTTCTCGCGATATTTGAAATGCATAAATACCCGCCTCCACAGCAATCCATCGTCATTTGACAGAGGGAGAAAGCAGGGTTAGGTCACAGGCTGTATTAGAGCAGGGACAGAGTAATAATTGTATACCTTATTCTTTCAATTATTATTTTAATTCTGCTATCAATTATATTAGCAATTGTTAGAGCAGGAAGAGAGGAGGACAGAGGAGGCATTTTTTTCAATATTTTGCACTACAAGTGCTTTGGGGTGTCCCATATTCCCCAGTGGGAAACAATAATTTTTCTGGCTGCCAAAAGTCATATTTAGCAGCAGTATCTATCTATACAATATTTTGCACTAAAAGTGCTTTGGGGTGTCCCATATTCCCCAGTGTGAAACAATAATTTTTCTGGCTGCCAAAAGTCATATTTAGCAGCAGTATCTATCTATACAATATTTTGCACTACAAGTGCTTTGGGTTGTCCCATATTCCCCAGTGTGAAACACTAATTTTTCTGGCTGCAAAAAGTCATATTTAACAGGAATATCTATTGAATATTTTGCACTACAAGTGGTTTGGGCTCATTAAAATGGATTCAAAGCAGTCCACATATGAGCAGAATGAGCAAGCAGGTGCTGGCACCAGTCCTGATGGTAGTGTTCCCAGTACGTCATCTGGTAAAGCCTATGTAAAAGTACATAGTCTTTTTAAATCAGGGAAAAAAACACACACCCCAAAAAATTTACTGTGTTGAAGCAAAAAAGAAGTGTAACTAAGGAAAAGTTAACTGCCGATAACAAAAAAAATTGCCAACATGCCATTCTACACACGCAGGGGCAAAGAAAGAGGCCTTCACCTTTCTCTAATAGTGGCAGATCAAAAAATGTTACTGAGCCTTCTTCTTGTATGGTCACTCGTGACCAAGAAAGACCAAGTAATTTGGTCTGTGGAGAGTCCATCCACCAGTGGTATGTCTAATCGTGAGCATTCTGTTAGTGTAACCATAAAGAGGGACCCTTTCAGCAGTTCTGCTGATGTCTGCCTTAACAGCCCGAGTGTAGCCGGTGATACACCAATTGAGGATGCCACTTTGGAATTAGAAGAGGATGAGGGGGAGATTTGTGTAGGCGACGAGGGCGCTAATGATAATGTTGATGAGGATGATGCAGACAGATACCAAATTACCTTTCTCAATTTCTATTTATATTCTACAGACTATAACGGCTGAATAGTTTTCTATTTTACTCCTAGTGGAGAGGTGGTCTGATGTAGACAGATACCAAACTGCCTTTGTCAATTTATTTTTTATATTGTTCAGTCTATGCAGGCTGCTTTTTTTCTATTTAACTACAAGTGGAGGGTGTAATATACACCCAAACACGATGGCTACATTGCCAATAGTCAAAGATGGAGGGGGAAGACAACCAGGTTTGTCTGTATAATTTGCAGGCAAGTGTTAGAATTAAGGACGGCCTACCAGGGATTAAACAGTTTTTTCATAATTTATTAGCTTTAGAATTACCTCACTTATCCAAGAAACTGGTGGAGCACTAAAATAGGTTATTTTAAAACAAAAAAATTGTATTTTTCTCAAAAATAGCAAAACAAAACCAAACAAAACCAAAACACGCAAGGGCGGTTTGGCAAAACCAAAACACGATGGTAATCCAGATCCAAAACCAAAACCAAAACACGGGGGTCAGTGAGCATCTCTAATTAAAATACATGCAGGCTTGCAAAGAAGAATTGAATTTGGTTATAACAAATATAGCTTGAAAATAAATGTATAAAAGGTTCCATGAAAATAGAAATGGAAATGGAAAACTTTGTTCAGACCATCTAAGTAATTTCCATTTCCATATGGTTTACCTAACACTGGGCCTGATTAATCAAGGCATGTGTCAGGCCCAGAATCGGGAGATACATCCTTGACCCTGTTAGCTTTGTTGTTAGCTGTGGAAAAGACACTTTCAAACCACTTTCCAAAGCAAGTAAGTTAAATCACATTTTATTCTTTTACTTTGTCAAACAAGTCTTACACCTCTATACCTTAACCAAGGTGCACTGCTATACGTGTGTAACCCTGTCTACAGCCTTTACCTGCAGAATGTCAGTTGAACACCTAATTCCTCTCTCAGAAGCCTGTGGAAAACCTTTGTCCAACATAAATACACAATCATGCAAAATATTTGAATCATTAACACTGTTCATAAGCAGAGAAACTGGCAATATATAGCACAACTGCATTGCCCGTCTTTCTAACAGAGAGGAAATTTACATATTTTAAGCATATTTATAGCAGTTTTTAAATAAAAACCTCACATCTAAGAACAGCAATCATTGGTAACATTTCAACAAAGACATGCTAGAGAGTGCTGAGGTTTTAAAGAATAGCATGGATCACCATTTCTATCATGAACATAGCACAGATTTGACATCCTTATTAGACTTGTCAGTCAAAATACATTGCAAATCAATGGTGCTATTTTGGAGAAATTGAGTATTTGATAAGTAAAGAGAAGTAAAGAGAAGAAAGTGAAATGGGGAATCAGAAGTGGCGTGTGAATGATGGAGAGTTGGCAGCTCTACAAGCGCCTGCTGGATCTTATGAATAGGAATTGGCTGATGTGGGTATAGGCTATGCAGCTGCAGTGGAAATGCGTGTACAGAAAGTGCCTTCTCTGTTCTGCTCTGTTATTGGCTAGAATAAGTCCTTTGCTGCAAGAAGTTGGCAGACAGAATACAAAGATATTCTGAGCAGCTGAGATACAAACAAAGAAGTGAGCACTTTTAATTTCTTATATTGGGTCATATGGTAATATTAACTGCAAATCTCATGGTCAAGTGAAGGCAAATGTGATACTAATTGTCTGTTGTGGATTACTGCATATTTGTAATTTGTTAGTATCACCAATACAGTTTATTAGCTGCTACAGTGTGCATGTAAGAGAGCTTATATGTGCTTTCCCCCTGCTATTGCATACTAGATGTTTACTGTATAATAAGTCTGTATTGGGCTCAGTGACACAAGAGTGTATTGTTTATACTTGCTTTGTTTTGATGCTCGCCTTACATTAATGAAAAACTCTTAGTAAGTGCATGAGCCGCACTTGTACATGGAATGAGATTGTTCTCAAGCACAATCAGTGCATAATTAATACAAGAGTGTGTCCATTGTTATGTAATAAAGTGTTGGTATTGTAAGATGCAATTTAAGTAAGAGGCCATGTTATTAGGCCATGTTTAATACCACTTTTCTTTTGGGATATATCTTCTGACTTTTCAAAATGCTTTTTTATTTTAGTATGGTGTACATTTTTTCATAATTTCACCACTGTAAGGCAACCTTTACAAGCAGTCAGACATCTAATTTACCACAGCCCAGTCAGCAATATAACAATACAGCAGAGGACAACTGATCCCAGTATCATTTCTTCTAGTTTGACGTGGCAATGCAAATGTGCAGTGATGTCACACAAACTATAAGTCTCAAACATCTGGATGCGATTATATGAAACATGGTCATGACTCAGCACTAGGGGTTACTGAGAGCGAGACTGAGTGGAAGGGAAACAAGACTAGCGATGTGCCAGACACATCACTAATTATGTATATTTACAAAGAAGTCAATGTGTGAATGACCACATTATTAGTAGAAATCATTGCAATGAAAATGTGTACTCTAGTCCTAATCCTTTTAAATGTAGTTGAAAATGTTTAAAATGTTTTGACAGTGCACAGGTGCACAGTGTCATTCAGGTATCAATCGGACATAGGGCATGACTTTTAAAAAGTTATTAGGCATCTTCTCTGTAAATCCATGCCTGGGGTGCCATCATTGTAAGTATACATTCTGTTTCTGGATCCTGGATGAGATATGTTCACACTTGGTTTGCACCTCTTCTTCTGGGTTACTTATTAACTGTAAACCTTGATTTTTGGCCTGTTACCTTATGCCTGATTTTGGATGCGCTGTTTTGACCTAGTGTCTGGATTTTAATTTATTAATCTTTGTGCAAGCCCATCTGTTGTATGAGTACCGTGGGCTATCTTCATTTAATGTTAATGCGCAAACAACGCTAGGTTAGGGTGCCATGTGCTCCTGAAGGAGACCTAGTGCTTGCCACAACAATTATAAAGAGGTCACTTGCAACTGGATCATAAGAACAGGACTAAACACAATACAATTGTATTTTACATCCATGCAAAAATTCATGAACTTTTATTAACTAAAAAAATCAAAGCACACAGATAGTAAATACCATCTCATAATTAGGAAATGATATGTGCAACATGGTATAAGTAGGAAAAGTAAGGTTACAAAATGATTCATATGCAAATTATATACTGTACATTCATGGCCAAAAGTTTTGAGAATGACACAAGTATTGGTTTTCACAAAGTTTGCTGCTTCAGTGTTTTTATACCTTTTTGTCAGATGTTGCTATGGTATACTGAAGTAAAATTACAAGCATTTCATAAGTGTCAAGGACTTTTATTGACAATTACATTAAGTTTGTGCAAAGAGTCAATATTCGCAGTGTTGACCCTTCTTCTTGAAGACCTCTGCAATTCGCCCTGGCATGCTGTCAATCAACTTCTGGGCCACATACTGACTGATGGCCTCCTATTCTAGCCTAATTAATGCTTGGAGTTTGTCCGAATTTGTGGGTTTTTGCTTGTCCACATGCCTCATGAGGATTGACCACAATTTCTCAATGGGATTAAAGTCTGGGGAGTTTCCTGGCCATGGACCCAAAATTTTAATGTTTTGATCCCCGAGCCACTTAGTTATCACTTTTGCTTTATGGCAAGGTGCTCCATTAAGCTGGAAAAGGCATTATTTGTGGGTGGGGTACAGAATAATGATGCTGATTATTCCAACAACACTTACTCCGACATATTCACACCGAAGGGCTCCTTCCCCACTAAGCTCGATGACGACTGATGTGGCAATGACTGGAAGCAATCGCTATGAATGAGGAACCTGGCACGACTTGATGACGTCACTTACATCTGCAACGCTGTTAACACTGCTGTGGGGGGTAATGTAAGTATGTGCCCATGTACAATGCACTTTACAAAGCATTGTACATGGGCGCATACCACCTGAGCAAGCTCTGCACAGGTGGTACCCTGATCCCGCAGTTGAATCAACTTTAGGAGGTGGTCCTGGTGCTTTCTGGACATTCTTGGGTGCCCTGGAGCCTTCTTCACAACTATTGAACCTCTCTCCTTGAAGTTTCAAAACTATTGAACCTTTCTCCTTGAAGTTCTTGATGATCTGATAAATGGTTAATTTATGTGCAATCAAACTAGCAGCAAGATCCTTGCCTGTAAAGCCCTTTTTGTGCAAAGCAATAATGACTGCACGTGTTTCCTTGCAGATAACCATGTTAATAGAGGAAGAACAATGTTTTCAAGCACCACCCTCTTTTTAAAGCTTCCAGTCTGTTATTCTAACTCAATCAGCATGACAGAGTTATTTCCAGCCTTGTCCTCGTCAACACTCTCACCTATGTTAACGAGAGAATAACTGACCTGATGTCAGTTGGCAGGGCTGAAATGCAGTGGAAATGTTGTTTTTGAGATAAAGTTCATTGTCATGGCAAAGAGGGACTTTGAAATTCATTGCAATTCATCTGATCATTCTTCATGACATTCTGGAGTATATGAAAATTGCCATCATAAAAACTGAGGCAGCAGACTTTGTGAAAAATAATATTTGTGTCATTCTCAAAACTTTTGGCCATGACTATAGATAGGAATTATATTCACTGACATAGAGAGGAGGCAGTCCAGAAAAAAACAATTATCTGGTGACTAATGTCTCCACAGTGGTGGCTGAAGAATTAAGCAAAACCAAAGGTTCTGACCTCTTAAGATGTTAGTAGGTCAGAGGGAATATATATAAATACTACAACTGAGTCTGTAAATTATCCAATTTTACTCTTTGTAAGTAATTGTTAATCACGTTTTTAAAATATTTTATACATGAATGATACGCCTTTGCTCTTATATGGGTTTTCTTTTATTTCATACATTTTAACGAGGCCATCACTAATAAACTAGCATAGAACATGTGAAAGTAGTAATATTGAGCTTGCTATATTGTAGCCATTTTGTTCTTATGCAGCCATGATATACTGTATTATGATGTGTGTATATATATATTATTGTTTACAAGTGCGTACCTGACAGAAAGACATGTCTTTACATTTATAAAGCAGAAACATCACATGATTGACACAGATGCGGGCTTTAAGTTAGGGATGTGCACCGGCCACTTTTGGTGTCTCGTGTTTTGTGTTTTGGATTCGGATTTGCTTGAGGTTTTGGGTTCGGATTTGTTTCGAAAACACCTGACGAAAGGTTTTGGTTCGGATTTAAGGTTTTGGATTCGGATTTATTTTGAAAAAAACATAAAAAGTGTTAAAATCAAGTTTTTTTGGTTTATTTTCACTCCTACGCTATTATTAACCTCAATAACATTCATTAACAATCATTTCCACTAATTCCCAGTCTATTCTGAACACCTCACACCTCACAATATTGTTTTTAGTCCAAAACGTTTCACCGAGGTAGCTTTCTGGACTGCATAGTGCAGTGGTCCCGGTACACAATTTGGTACCGGGGCCACAATATATCACCCTCAACTGGTCTGAATTCCACCCAAAAAGTTTCTGGACTGCGTAGTGGAGTGGTCCCCACAATATAATAGAAAAACCCTCAACTGGTCTGAATTCCACCAAACAAGTATCTGGACTGCGTAGTGGAGTGGCCCCGGTACCCAATTTGATACCGGGGCCACAATATAATAAAAAAACCCTCAACTGGTCTGAATTCCAGGGAACAGATGGCGGACACCGGATGGACGTCTAAAACCAACATAGCAGTTAAGGGCGCAGTTCCTCTTTTTTGTGACTGCACAAACAATTAATGTAGTAATAGAAATGACAGGGTTTTTTTTGTTTTAAATATAAAAAAGAAAGAAGGTAGTAATAGAAATGGCAGTTATTTAGTTTCTTTTAAATAGAGAAAGAAAGAAGGTAGTACTAGAAATGGCAGTTATTTAGTTTTTTTTTAAATAGAGAAAGAAAGAAGGTAGTAATAGAAATGGCAGTTATTCGAATCCCCAGGAGAGTCTAAGTGGGGTGAGCCACAGAGAGATTATTTCCCTCAGTTTCTCTAACAGGTTGTCAGTATTGTGCCTCTTATTAAAACCTGTGATACATAACTACACACACTCGGCAAACCTTTTACAAATTATCTGCGGCACAGGAGAGTACCACTGGACTGTACTTTAATAGCAGTACCTATTATTTTTGGGTACAGCAACAGTCAATGATCGTAGTTAGACTTTTAAATACAGTACAAGCTAGAATTTTTAAAATTTGTAATATTTTTTTCCAATTATTTTTGGAAAAGTTTTTATTTATTTTTTTTAAATTAATTTTTTATAATTTTTTTTATAAAAATAAATTAGTTTTTTTTAAACTTTTGGATAACTTGGAAATAACAATGCCCTTAGCAGAACAGACCACAGGACACAGGAAATACAGAAAGAAAGAAGGTAGCAATAGAAATGACAGTTCCTCTTTTTTGGAACTGCACAAACAGTGATGAAAATGAAGGTGGAGCTGGTGGCATGTCACGGTCCTCTTCAGAGGACAATCTCCTGACCAGCAGGTCTTTGCACCGCTGTAGACTTGTGTCCACCGGAAACAGAGACACAACATATGCTTTAAACCGAGGATCGAGAACAGTGGCCAGAATGTATTCCTCTGACTTTAAAAGACTGACCACCCTCGGATCCTGGCAAAGCGTATGAAGGGCTTCATCCACAAGAGCTATATGCTTGGTGGAATCGCAATGGTGTACCAGCTCCTCCCTCACTTTCTCCAGCTGCTTCTGCAAAAGCCTGATCAGGGGAATGACCTGACTCAAGCTGGCAGTATCGGAACTGACTTCTCGTGTGGCAAGTTCAAATGGCTGCAGAACCTTGCACAACATGGAAATCATTCTCCAGTGCGCTTGACTCAGGCGCATCCCCACTCCTTTTCCTATGTCATAGGTGGCTGTGTAGGCTTGAATGGCCTTTTGATGCTCCTCCATCCTCTGCAACATATAGAGGGTGGAGTTCTAGCACGTCACTACCTCTTGTTAATTTAGATTGCAAGGCTTGTAAATACTTTGAAGATAAAAAAAAGCAGGCTGCACAGACTGTGGAGCTAGAAAGTGAAATTAAATGGACCACGTTACTTTGGTGGATATCTATGCCCCTCCCCCCCCCCCTCGCCCTACACTTGTAGTTGAATATAAAAAAAGCAGCCTGCATAGACTGTAGAACTAGAAATTCAAATATACAAAGAAATGGACAAAGGCAGTTTGGTATCTGTCTGCATCAGATCCCCTCTCCACTAGGAGTAAAATAGAAAACTATTCAGCCGTTATATAATCTAGAATATAAATAGAAATTGAGAAAGGCAATTTGGTATCTGTCTGCATCATAATCATCAACATCCTCCTCAGCTACCACCAACACCCTTGGACTCGCCTTGGGGATTTGTGATAATTTCTCTTTAGAAGGCAGAGTTGTTTGCTGTGTTGTTGCTGACAGCATAACTCTCTTAAATTTTTCGTAGGGGGGGAAGAGGAGGGCTTAGTTCCTTGGGTGAAGCTGAACCACTAGTCATGAACACGGGCCAGGGCCTAATCCCTTCCTTGCCACTGCGTGTCGTAAATGACATATTGGCAACTTTACGTTTCTCCTCAGATGATTTTAAGTTTCTCTTTTTGCTACTTTTACTGAACTTGGGCTTTTTGGATTTTACATGTCCTGTACTAGGAGATTGGGCAGACGACGTTGATGGCATTTCATCGTCTATGTCATGACTAGTGGCAGCAGCTTCAGCATTAGGAGGAAGTGGGTCTTGATCTTTCCCTACTTTATCCTCCAAATTTTTGTTCTGCATTATATGTAGCACAAGAGAGTGTACCCCGAAGCCACACACACTCGGCAAAGCCTTTAAAAATTATATGCGGCACAGGAGAGTACCAATGGACTGGAGTTATACAGCAGTACCACTGGACTTATACTGCAGAATCAGTGAAATTTGTAATATGGCAGTAACAACAATGGACTTATACTGCAGAATGAGTGAACTTTGTAATATTGCAGTACCACTGGACTTATACTGCAGAATGAGTGAACTTTGTAATATTGCAGTACCACTGGACTTATACTGCAGAATGAGTGAACTTTGTAATATTGCAGTACCACTGGACTTATACTGCAGAATGAGTGAACTTTGTAATATAGCAGTACCACTGGACTTATACTGCAGAATCAGTGAAATTTGTAATATGGCAGTAACAACAATGGACTTATACTGCAGAATGAGTGAACTTTGTAATATTGCAGTACCACTGGACTTATACTGCAGAATGAGTGAACTTTGTAATATTGCAGTACCACTGGACTTATACTGCAGAATGAGTGAACTTTGTAATATTGCAGTACCACTGGACTTATACTGCAGAATGAGTGAACTTTGTAATATTGCAGTACCACTGGACTTATACTGCAGAATGAGTGAACTTTGTAATATTGCAGTACCACTGGACTTATACTGCAGAATGAGTGAACTTTGTAATATAGCAGTACCACTGGACTTATACTGCAGAATCAGTGAAATTTGTAATATGGCAGTAACAACAATGGACTTATACTGCAGAATGAGTGAACTTTGTAATATTGCAGTACCACTGGACTTATACTGCAGGATTGTTTTGGGATATTTTTATTTTTTTTATAACTTTTTTTGAAATTTTTTATAATTTGGGAATAATGGGGAAATAACAATGCCCTTAGAAGGAAAATGCACAGGACACAGCAGCACCACTGAACTCAGAAGGAAAGAGCACAGGACACAGCACCACTGGACTGAACAGGACACAGCACAGGACCCAGCAGCACCACTGAACTCATAAGGACAGAGCACAGGACACAGCACCACTGGACTGAGCAGAACACAGAGCACAGCACAGCACAGCACAGCACAGAACTGAACAGCACGAGATATAGCAGGACAGAGGACCACCTAACACACCCTCCCTCTACCCTGATCAATGCCCGAGTGAAGATGGCGGCGACTAGCGGGGAATTTATAGGATCTGAGTATCGCGAGATCCGACAGCGGGATTAGGACTCAGAGCCTCGGTTTCAGTTTTGCAATTGGCGGGAATACCCGGCTCTGTCTCGGATCCGGCTCGGATCCGCAACGTTCGGGTGGGCTCGGATTTCAGAAATCCGAGTGCGCTCATCTCTACTTTAAGTGCTCTTCTACCATATATGGTTTTGTTTTTCTCTATTTTTCAACAAGAAAAGATGTATTATGCTCAGTGTAACAAAAGTATATCCTGCTTTGCTATTTTGCAATTGCTTTTTGCTGAATTAACCTTCATATCATTTTGATCCAAGACTGTTTCAAGGATATTTTATTATTACAAACAGAAGGGGGTTTTAAACTCCAAAGACCCAAACAGGTGAGAAGAGAAGCACACCTTAACTTAACAATGACCCATGCATTATTAATTTAGAGATGAAACATCCACAGCCCAATGTGCCCTTTTTTTAAATTTTCTAGAGAAAGATCTCTATATACCCAACAAAATATGGTTTATTTTTATTAGCTTAACATATGTCAAGTGAAAAAAATCTGACAATAAACGCTTAAAATGACTACTTTGAGAAAGTAAGCTAAACTCAAGACTTCAAAAACATTTTATAACCAGGAAGCATAGCCATGCTCTGGTGAATGTGATTATAATACTAAAATTACCCCATGGCAAGAGTTTCATAGGCATCATTATATAGGCTGCATTCCTAATAGTCACAGAAATGTGATGAAATTTTTTAAGTACGTATCAAGGAAACAGCTCTGAAAAACACTTTAAGCTACTGATCTACCACTGGTAATATTATATGCAGAAATAGAATATTCCAGTAAATTCAGAGTCTTAAAAGCCTGTAGGCAAAGATGTAGCTCCAACTTCTGTGTAGCAGTAACTATCAAACTTTTCCTGCCATGTACAGTCACATCTCTTAATTTACTCCACTTTTATTGAAGGTAAGCTAAAAGTGTTTATGTTATGAATACATGTTTTATGTATTGTTTTGCAATTATACCTTTTCCACCGACTAAACAATAGTATGCTTCTTTACTTTCCATTTATTTTTCTATCAATGCAACATGTCAATCAAACAAATAACTCAGTACTGGATAATACCATTTGAAAATAAGAGGGAAGAGCGTTACAACAGCATTGCGTACTAGGATATAGAAAGTCCATATTACTGATGAAGTGGAATTATACATAAAACAAATTCTGATATATTATAGGGGATGTATGGGCAGCATGGTGGCTAAGTGGTTAGCACTTCTGCCTCACAGCGCTGGGGTCTTTAGTTCAACTCCAGACCATGGCCTTATCTGTGTGGAATTTGTATGTTCTCCCCATGTTTGCGTGGGTTTCGTCCGGGTGCTCCAGATTTATCCCACACTCCAAAAACATACTAGTAGGTTAAATGGCTGCTATCAAAATTGACCCTAGTCTTACTCTCTCTGTCTGTATGTATGTATGTTAGGGAATTTAGACTGTAAGCTCCAATGGGGGCAGGGACTGATGTGAATGAGTTCTCTGTACAGCGCTGAGGAAACAGTGGCGCTATATAAATAAATGGTGATTATGATGATGATGTACTATAAGACTATTCTTTAAATGTCAGAATAGCTCTATGTACTCAGCAGAGCCGTAACGAGTCAGGTGCGGGCAGTGTCTTCGCCCAGGGCGCAGTCCCAAGGGAGCGCAGTGGCCACCCGCACCTGCCTCTGAGGAGACTGAATTTTTTTTAAAAAAATAGCTGCTATTATGGAGTGGAGGGGAGAGGAGGGGGGCATGTAAGCTGCTATTATGGAGGGAGGGGAGGGGGGCATGTGAGCTGCTATTATGGAGTGAGGGGAGGGGGGCATGTAAGCTGCTATTATGGAGGGAGGGGAGGTGGGCTGTATTAATATAATGTGTGATATGAGGGTAGGGAGGTTGGGTGTCTTAGTACATAGGTGGGAGGTAGGCTATTAATTTAATGGGATGTTTAGGTGGGGGCTAATTATTTAATGGGTACTATTTTATTTGTGGGGTGCTGGTGGGTCAATTTAATTTATTGATGGGGCTTTTTAATTTAATGGTGGGGTCTATTAATTTAAGGTGAGGTGACCTTTAATTTAACGCTGGGGTGGTTTGGGGCTATTAATTACCTGTGGGTCTGAGCTTGGTGAGGAGAGCTATTTATTAAATGTGAATATAAATTCTTTAATTCCGGCGATGGTTGTGGGAAATGGTTATATTTATTAAATGTAAATGCTATTTAATTTATTGCTGGGGCTTGGAGGGAGGGAAATATGTTTATTTATTAAATAGGAATACTATTATTTTAATGTTGGGGCTAATTATTAGTTTTCTAAATTTAACGCACCAATTTTTTTTCTTTCAAAATAGGGCCCCCAACATTCCAGGATCCAGATACTTCCTCTGCACTGAGGTCATGTTGTGCTGTCCTTGGACATCGTATGGTGAGTAATTTTTCAGAAACTATATTACACACACTGAGCACGCACACACAGGTACAGATACTGGGCATACATGCACTGATACATACACTGGACACATACAGGGACAGACACTCTGGGCACACAAAGTCTTTTGATGAGACTGAAGATAATGAGGGGGTTTAATGAATATGAATGAAATTAATTTATGATGTGGGGATTAGTGATTAAACTGGATGAGGGAGTTAATGTTGATAGGGATTTTATGATGATCCTGGAGTTAACAATTTTGAAGAGGGGTTCATTCATTATTAGGGGTTGGTATTGTGAGGCAGTCACAAAAATGCTCTCTGTATTGTATGGTGGTTATAGGAATGCTCCCTGTATTGTATGGCGATCACAGGAATGCTCTCTGTATTGTATGGCGGTCATAGGAATGCTAGATGACTCCTCCACTATCCTGGATTCCTTAGAAGAATTCTTGAGCGTTAGTCCCACTGCTGCTGCAGCTGCTGCTGTTGCTGTTGCTAGGGGTGAATCTTCATCCCAGAAGCAGAGCAAGAAGAAGACTACTAGTAGTTTGCAACAATTGACTGTTAAACAATCCTTTGCAAGAGGAAGCAAGTATGAAAGCTGTCACCCAGTCACAAAGTGGTTCACAGACGCCATGGCGTTTATGCTAGTATTAGATCTGCGTCCAATATCCACTATTAATGCAGCTGGTTTTAGACAGTTTCTTGAGGTCTTATGTCCCCGTTACCAAATTCCATCAGGACACCATTTCACTGGAAAAGCTATTCCTCACCTCTACCAGAAGGTTCGTAAAAATGTAATTATTGGGCTACAATATGCCATTCTACCCACTGTACACTTAACCACAGATATGTGGACAAGTGGAACTGGGCAAACTAAAGATTATATGACTGTGACATCCCCCTCTGGGTTGGTGGGTTGGTGATTCACCTTCACCAGCAGGAACAGCAGCCACATGTACCCAAGTATGACACATTTGTCAGAGGCAGGCTACTCTGTGTATCACCGGCTTCACTAAGAGGCATACAGGTGACAATCTGTTACAAGAACTAAGGGATGTCATTGCAACATAGCTTATCCCGCTTGCGTCCCAGGCTCTCAGCACCTTTTTCATTTCGCTCCTTGTCGCTGTGTAAGAAGTTTCCAACCTTTTTGCTTGGCACAGCATCTCAAGGTCCGCCTTGGACATTTTACTGTAATTAGACATCCTGTGTTCTCCTGGCTGCAGTTATTCCTCTTCTGAATAACTCGGCTCTCCTGACGAAATGCCACCTGGGGTTATCCCGCCGCTTGCCACCAGAAATCTGTGACAGAGTGGACCGCCTATGCTACCCTGTCTGTTGTTGCTGGGAAAGGGCTGGGCTAACTTTGCCACCATTCCCTTTCAATATCCCAAATGCACCCTCTTGCAGCAGTAGGAGGTTCTTACAAAGGCTGCCACCACTGGACTCCTTACCGGTATCCAGAACCAGGTTTCTTCTGGGTAACTGACGCTGCAAGTGCATCTCATTGCTGGTGTACCTGGGCTGGTACTCCTGACCTCTTACTATGGATCAGGGTGAATGGATCCCCCCTGGCCTATCACACTGACCAGGGCTGCATGGGTAGCAGGCAGAGCGGTGGTACTGGAAAAGCTTGGGTCCAAACCTCAGAGACAGCCAGAGAATGGATTAGATTTTGGGTCAATCTGCAGATCACAGG
Organism: Mixophyes fleayi; assembly: GCF_038048845.1. Taxonomy (NCBI): domain Eukaryota; kingdom Metazoa; phylum Chordata; class Amphibia; order Anura; family Limnodynastidae; genus Mixophyes; species Mixophyes fleayi. The sequence continues at coordinate 229,099,346 of NC_134404.1, forward strand.
AGTACAGCAATATTGAAGATGTTTTCAAACAGGTCTTGAAGCAAGATGTTTACTTGCTCTCACACTGTTTGAAGGTACCAGTGTGATCGGGTCAGATGAAAATCAGAAGAACAAGTTTCAAATACAAGCTAGTGCCTTTTATACGGTTCATACACAGGCTATTTTTAGCATCAGGATGTACCCTATGTACACAGACATGGATTTACATGCATTGGAAAGCTAACAATATTTACATTTATGGAAATTCTAGAAACGCTGTAATGTCCTGCATAACATGTTGTCCACGCTGTTCAGAAAGGTTTGAACAACAAAGACCACACAGTAATGACCCCTTGCTGGGTCTTTGGCCAGAGCAGGCATCTGACACTTCATCACAAAACTTGTTTAGCAATTCCTGCTATCAGACTCCCTCCCTATGCCTAATTGGAGGTTTCCACTAGCACGCTTACAAATCCCACACAATGACACTTCCATAGAAAACACATCCCAATACATAAAAGACCTCCATCCACAAAGGCCTATTGTATTACATATATACATCATAAATAAGGCATATCCTTTAGTAAGGTTAAAACAGGAAAAACGAGTTTCTACCCTGGTCTCAGAAATAACGATTTCCTATCTCAGAATATATACAATATAAAAAATAAATGCATATGCAATTATATAAATAAGCGCCCTGCGCCATTTTCTTTAAATAAATTCATACCAGAAGTTATATATCAGTGATCCATTCACACAGAGTATTGGTTCACTCCTGCTCCAGTGCTTCCTGAACTTCTGATCCAGTGTTCTTCGGTTCTAACTCGGCTTCCTGTTACTACGCTCATGTGTTTCTTTTTGGTACCTCGCTGCCCGGCTGGTTTGACTATTTAGCTTGACCTGACTTCTCTCTAAATCCTTCCAGTGCACTGCACCGCTTGGTTGGCTTTGACCTGGATTGCCTGACTACATCTGTCTACTACAGTCGCTACACCGGTGACTGTCTTGGAGAACCGCGACCTGCGTACCCTCTGCAGCTAAGCCAAAACTCCCTTGCAGGGGTCCCTGGTGAATACCAGGGGTACATTAGACTCTGCGCCTCCCTGTTCAGTTGCGCCAATACCGGTTAGCAGCCATTCCGTGACACCTTTCTTGGTAGGTTTTGTAATGTAGACTATACACCACTTAATCTCTTCATTTTTTGTTATGTCAGATACGCCTCCAAAATAGAAACACAGTATTCTAGGTCTGGTCTCAAGAAGGATCTTGCTTCCTATTTCAAGGACAAGATTGATAAAATCAGACTTGAAATGGTATCATCTCCCTCGACTAGCAATCAGCTCAATTCCTTCCCAGCATCCTCTGACATCCTCTCTTCAGTTGATCCCACAAATGAAGAGGAAGTTTCTACTCTTTTCTTATCCTCCTACTGTCCCCTTGATTCCATACCGTCACAAATTGGTAGGTCTCATGTACTCATGTACTCATACCACCACTAACTAAAATCTGTAATCTATCTCTCTCTACTGGTATCTTTCCATCACTATTCAAGCATGCAGTGATTACTCCTATTCTAAAAAAATCTAAATTCTGACCCAAACTCTCTCTCAAAGTATCGCCCCATCTCTCAGTTCCCATGCCCCTCCAAACTTCCCAAGCGAATTGCTTACACTCTCCTCACACGTTTCCTTTCTCTAAACAACCTATTGGATCCTCTTCAGTCAGGCTTTCGTTCTTAACACTCCACAGAGACTGCGCTGACCAAGGTTGTCAATGATCTGATCAGAGCTAAAACTAAAGGTGATTACTCTCTTCTAATCCTCCTGTTTCTCTCTGCTCACTGTCCTATCCTGGTTCTTATCCTGTCTATCTAATCGCTCTTTCCGTGTTGATTTCTCTGGAACAACCTCCGCTCCGCTTCCTTTATCAGTTGGAGTACCACAAAGCTCAGTCCTAGGTCCTCTGCTATTCTCTATCTGCATCACTTCTCTAGGAAAACTAACAAGCTCCTTTGGATTTCAGTATCATCTCTATGCAGATGATACACAAATGTATCTATTCTCTCCTAATCTCTCACCATCTGTGTTGTCTCGTGTTGTCTTGACTGACTGTCTTTCTGCCATTTCATCTTGGAAGTCCTCTTGCCAACTCAAACTCAATCTTTCAAAAACAGAATTAATATTCCTACCCAACAATAGAAGCTTACTGCTTGACATCTCTATTTCTGTTGACAACATTACCATAAATCCCACCCCGCAAGCTCTCTGCCTAGGTGTAATCCTTGACTTGCAACTATCCTCTCTATATTTACATCATGCTGTATACATTTAAAAAACATTTCCAGAATACGAACATATCTCACACAAGACACTGCAAAAACTTTAATTCATCCACTCATCATCTACCACATCGACTTTTGTAATTTCCTCCTTACTGGTCTTCCCAAAATCAGACTCAAGCCCCTACAATCTATTTTGCATCACAGATTGATTTTCCTTGCAAATCATTTTACATCTGCTGAGTCACTCTGTCAGTCTCCACATTGGTTGCCTGTTTTTCAAGTGAATCCAATATAAAATTCTTCTACTAACATACAAGGCCATTAACAAAAATTGCACCGACAAACATCTCCTCACCTGTCTCAAAATATCTCCCAACTCGACCCCTCGATTCTGCACAAGATCTGCATCTCTCTTCTACTCTCATCACTTCCTCCCATTCTCGGTTACAGGACTCTTTTAGGGTGCACCCACTTTATGGAAATCACTCTCTCGCAACACAAGACTTTCATATAGTCTTCAAACCTTCAAGTGTTCTCTGAAAACCCACTTCTTCAGACAAGCCTATAGTATTCCTCTACCACCCTCTTTATCTCCCTAGGCTACCCTATTTCCACCCTCTACACAGCTAACACAAGACAACAACCCTCTAACCAACATAGTTGTGTGACTGAGCATACAGTCCACTAAATACTTTGTAACCTTTGCATTTTAGCTGGACAAATATTCAATATGATGTAGCACTTACCCTTGTGTATCAAACCATTGTCCTATAGATTGCAAGCTTGAGAGCAGGGCCCTCTTACCTCTCTGTATGTATGTATTACCCAGTATTGTTTATTTACTGTTTGTTCCCAATTGTTAAGTGCTAAGGAATCTGCTGGCGCTATATAAATAAATAAATGATGATGATGATGATGACATATACAGAGACATTACCATTTCTCTATTTCTGCCACTAATTTCTCTTCCTGCGCAACCTACCATCCAACTGTCTTTACCAACTGAGAGCTAAGTATATGATTTTATATTTTGGGCAATGAAGTATAGATGGTATATTATTGGCTATTCCTTTAATGTGCCTAGATTACTGATGGACAATCTGTTATTTTTCAAGGCTGCATATGTAGCCCTTTTACCTTAAAAAGGCAGTCCATTACCCGTAAATTTGAAAACTGGAGGGCCCTCCTGTTGTGAATGTTGTGGCATGTTGTGAAATTTCTCCAAAATTTCAAAACATGCCACTCAGAACACCCACTTGTCAAAAAATGCTCCCACGTGCACTGAATCCACCACAAGTCCTTAAATACCACATGTACTCCAAAACTCCTCCACATACCACTCTTACCTTCCCACGATTCCCACATGAGAATTATGGGTATATTTACTAAACTGCAGGTTTGAAAAGTTGAGATATTGTCTATAGCAACCAATCAGATTCTAGTTATCATATATTTAGTACATTCTACAGTATGACAGCTAGAATATGATTGGTTGCTATAGGCAACATCTCCACTTTTCAAACCCGCAGTTTAGTAAATATACTGCTTAGGCTCCCTCACATAGCACATGAATCTGAGACCTACCCACATGCTCCTCAAACCTCATGACATGCCCCTGGACCTCGCCTTATGCTCCTCAAACCTCACCACATGCCCCTCATGGTTCGTCCCATCTCCAGGTGCCTTCTCACACCTACTTACTTTTACAGCTGAGCGCACTGCACTCCCTCCTCCTTATCTGGTATAGTGCATGACCTGTCTGCTTTGTCCAGAGGAGATCGCATGATGTAGAAGTCAGCTGCTCCCATTCAGTCTTATTGTCTGCTTTATAAGACATTTAGGAAAAGCCAACCCAGAGCTGTATATGAAGACTCGCTGGGTCACTGACCTAGATCATCAATCATTTTGGCCAACCACCCATTTCCTGCTGTTCCCCCTGTTACATAGCTTGTGTGTGTGTCAACTGCAAAAAGGCCTACTTTCCCATCAATACCAAAACTAATGTCACCAATCAAGATTTTAAGGAACACATGTCCAAGTACAGTAAGGCCTTACTAAAATCTAAGCTGCATCTATGGCTCCAAATTGATCTATTACTTCATTGTCACCCAAATTAAAAAAATATATTTTACCTGATCTTCCTCTAGTAAATCCATGTTGTCAGGTTTCTCTCCACTTTAAATGGACTCATGACTGACTACCTTTCTTGTATCAATGTTCCATCTTCTTAACTGAGGATCCTTTCCTTCTCCTTTTACTGTAAATACTGTACTTAAATTTATATACATTCGCAAGACTTTCTCCCTCTGCCTTTAGTCTTACTATTTCGTCTTGTATGGGATCCTCTCACCTATATATTTAAGAAAGGTTTTTGTATCCTATGCCTACTGATTGTGTCATTTTCTCTTCAAGCTGGCCCTTTTCACATCTGACTTTCTTCTGCTAAACCAGATATATTACTTTATCTTCATTATGCTTATATTTCCTAAAAGCAAAATATTTTTTTTATTTTTACACTGCTCCCTGCCTTTTTTGAGAACCAGTCTGGCTTTCTTTTCACTGTATTTTTTCAGACTTACACAAAGGTATGTTCCTTTTAGAATTGTACTCTTTAATTTTTCCCACTGTTCCTGCACTCCATTCAAAATATTCCACTCTGCCAAACTCTAAGACACTCCAAAGGTTGAATCTTTCATATGGCTTAAGTCCCAAGTCTTTTTTTATACTACAGTGTATCCCGCCAATAGAACATTTAAAAGAAATGTTGCCTAGGAAACCTGCAAAATTGCAGAAAAAAACAGTGAAAACTCAATTTATGATCAAATGCTATAAATTGAATTTAACCATGACGTTCAGATATCATCTATTAGCAAATTATTATTTTAACTGGCTTGTCAGGGAGGTCTTATAGTATTAAGCGAGTTTGATTTATTAGCCTAGGTTTGCAGGCAATTCGCTTTTTTCTGGATTTTCCCTATTGTCTTGTTTTCTATGAGCTGCAAATGTTTCTTTACTTAATAGTGTAATTAATTTTTTATCATGACAGACCTCACTGTATTAAGAATCAATGTTCAGGCTCTGCGACAAACGCCATAAGGGCCGATGGCTAAATGGGCCGGTCCGGCCGCCCTAGCAACTGCAACTCCCGGCACGCACAGAAGGAGGATTGTGAGGGCGCAAACTTCTCTTAAGCAGGGACAGACGAGTGGCTAAATCCCCTTCAGCTAAGGTACCTTCAGACGAAACTGTGACACCACCAGGTCATGTGACTGCAGCGGTCACATGATACTCATTACTGGTGGGCTGCTGCAATTCTTCCTGTTTCTGTGTAACTGATACTCACTTGTGGAGAAACTAATGGAGAAATAGGTAAGAAGGAGTAATGTGATGCTGGGGCATATACACAGAGGAAGGCATGTTGGCAGAGGGGGCATGTGTGATTAAAGCATGTGGGCAGAGGGCGGGCATGTGTGATTAAAGCTGCCGGACAGAGGGGGACATGTGTGATTAAAGCATGTGGGCAGAGGGCGGGCATGTGTGATTAAAGCTGCTGGGCAGAAGGGGGCATGTGTGATTATAGTTGCTGGGTATAGGGGGGCATTTGTGATTAAAGCTGCCGGGCAGAGGGGGACATGTGTGATTAAAGCATGTGGACAGGGCAGCATGTGTGTTTTAAGCTCTGTGAGTAGGGTATGTTAATATAATGTGTATGGCAGTGGGTGTATGTTAATATAATGTATGAGGAAAGGGAGTGGGGGTCTTATTATAACTTGGGTTGGAGGTAGGCTATTAATTTAATGTAGTTGGGGGCTAATTATTTTATGGGTGCTATTTTATTTCTGGGGTGATGGTGGGGCAATTTAATTTATTGGTGGGGCAAGTGATGGAGCCTTTAATTTAAAGCTTGGTGGTTTGGGGCTAGTAATTGAATGTGGGGCTGAGTTTGGCGGAAGTTATATATACAAATACAATTTTCGTGCTAAGTAAAAAAAAGGAGCATGCACATTTTTCTAAAAACAATTTTCCAAATTAAAATTCCAATTGCAAAGCAAAAATCCTTTCCAGCTTATATACATTTTTAAATTATTGGGAACAGTAAGTAACCTGAACTGTACTAGGTTTGCAAATAACAATATATGAATTAGTAGACCAAAGAAAAAAAAATACCCTTCTTAAATCTTTTTCATTGTGCGATGACATAGAGCCACAACATTGACCTGCATTGTTTTGTCATCCCATATCCTAGCTTTGGCTGGGGTGGAGAGTTGCCGAGTAGTGGAGTGCAGTTTCTCCACCACCAGCTGGACCAGGATCTCAGCCTCTTGATGGGAGAAATTAAGGTGCCTCCGTTTTGAGGCAGATGTTAAGGAGCCAGAGGCCTGACTGGGCCCTGCCTGCTCCTTGTCTGACATTTTTTGATTGTTCTGAAGAGAAGACAAAAGACAGTCATTAGGAAGAATACTTAAATGCCCAGTAAGGGTCAGACATAGACCATTGTACTCACCAATAATATTGAAGAGGAAAGCAATCTTACAAATGTCACAAACGTATCTGAGCTCCTGCAGAGAATTCACAAAAAGGCAGGGATGAGTATCTCACCAGTTCTTACATAGGACATGCAGATGCGTTTAACTGTGATTCAATGCAGGTGCATTCACATGATTAGCAAGGGGCCGGGCACACCCCTAATTGCCTGGATACGGTTGATGACTGATAATAATTGACAGGTGAGGCAGACATCTTAAATAGTGTATTGAAGCGATCCGCAAATGATGTGTGCATGCCCATATTTGCACTAGGAACCAATCACTGCACCGAATATTGGAGAGTCATTCACTTTTTTTCTACTTTTCATTTTTACTTACTATTTTTACTTTCTAATTACGCAGGCTGTTTTTTTCTATTCAACTACAAGTGGAGGGGGGGGGGGTCATAGATAGCCACCAAACTACCTTGGTCCATTTATTTTTTATATGGTTCAGTCTATGCTGGCTGCTTTTTTTCTATTTAACTACAAGTGGAGGGGGGCTATAGCGACTAAAACCAAACTGCCTTTGTCCATTTCAATTTATATTGTACAGTCTATAACGGCTGAATTTTTTAGTATTTTCTACAAATGGAGGGGGGCCTAGAGAGACAGAAACCAAACTGCCTTTGTCCATTTCTTTATATATTTAAGTATAAGTGTAGGGTGTAATATACACCCAAAGACGATGGCTGCATTGCCAATATGCATAGATGGAGAGGAAGACAATCAGGTTTGTGTGCAGAATTAAGGATGGCCTACCAGGGATTAAACTGTTTTCTTCCTAATTTATTAGCTTTAGAATTACCTTACTTATCCAAGAAACAGGTGGAGCACTAAATTAGGTTATTTTATGCCCAAAAACATTGATTTTTAAACAAAATTGCAAAACAAAACCAAAACCAAAACACGCAAGGGCAGTTTGGCAAAAGCAAAACCAAAACACAACGGTAATCCAGATCCAAAACCAAAACCAAAACACGGGGGTCAGTGAGCATCTCTAGTGGAAACCCTCGTTACATACATAGGGCTGCATACCAAGTGAAGCGCCGGGCACACAGACCTTTCTATCCATCTAATATTATATGGGGATGTTGGATAGGTCAATCTGCAGTGACAGACCTGTGTGGTCTGTCCAGAAGAATGAGCATACATCTGTGTCTCAAATTATTTATCAAGGAAGATGTAGTCAGTTCAATAACTATTATGAAGATGGGAGTAAAGGTTAAATCTTCTCTCTTTTCGTTTTCCAACTAATCTTCAGGAGTCTATCAGGGTGCACTCTTTATGCAGCACGCAAACTCTTTGGCCAGTTTTGTAAATTGGACAAATGAGTGGTCAGAAGAGGAACATGACTTGTCTAGTTCAGGAAGAGGAATCATGTTGAAATATCTGCCTAGGATGAAATGATTTTGAGCATGCTTGTTAACCTCTTGGAAGAGGGTGGATAGGGACAAAATATGTCCTTTTTAGCAGCATATCAACAGACCAGAGCTATCAGCAAATGACACAGGGTACAATAATGAATCACATCTCAGGATCAGAGAATGTGTTTTGAGCTGTAAACAAGATTTTATAATGAACCAAAAAGACTACTCCATTATACGCAGGAGTTAAAAGCCTGTGAAAAAAAGGGTGGGGTTGGGAAAAATTAGTTTCTTGTAAAATAATCAGATTGTGTTGGCCTTCTTTGAGAGCCAAGAAAAGAATGTATGGAAAATTAAATACTGTAGCGAATTACTCTTGTGATAATCTGTAATAAATAACAGCTAATGGCAGTACCCAAGCAGTTGTAGAGTTATAAAGAGGAACAGAGGGGAGATACTGAATAAAATGGTCTTAAGAATACAAGACAAGATTGGTAGGGGAAGACAAGGACAACACTTAAAGCCCCCAATGACTAACATGGTTGTGAGGTTGGCAAGTGTAATGATGAATGAGAGAGGCATGGGGAAAAGGGGGGGGTGCCCCAACATAGGCATTTTGTTAGGGGTGAGCCCAGGACACCTGAAATATATACAAATAATATTTACTCTTTTTTTCCTTTCCTTTCCCTTCCTTTATTTTCTTTTTTTTAAAACATGAAATAAATAGTAAACATGTCTGTTACATTAATGTTTAGGACACAGTATACATACATAAACAGGAACATAAACAAAGGGTGCAGTTAGAAAAACATCAGAACAGATTGAAAAGACTATGAGGCGATGACAAAGATCACCAACACCTCAGACTCAACAGACCTCTATATCTTAGAAAATCCCACGCAAAGAGATTTAAGTCTTGAAGAAGAGCTTCTTTCTCCAAAAGCAGATTCAGAGCTGCATTGGGATATAACCTGTAATGTAGAACAAAAACAGCACAAATCAATGAGCGGATATCAGCTAGTCAAGTTTTTTTAAGATTTCAGTGTTTCCCTCTTGGTTTTTTAGCACACAAGGGCCTGGTCTCTATGAAAACTTGGAGCTTGAAGGGAAAGTACCATTCATATATTCATATATTTAGCACCTTGCTAACATCTCCGGGTTCTCAGCTCTTCTGGAAAATAATAGAAGAGAGGTCATTGAAGTATTGCACTGCCATATTCGAATAATGGTCAGAGTGATCAATCCTTTCTGTTTGCATGATCTTTTCTTTTTTTGACATAAAAGTGCATGTGAAGAATGCTATCCCGGGGAGCTTGCACTGAGACCGCATGGGGCCGCAGCAACATATGAGCTCTGTCAATTAAGTCAGTGTCCGATGTTTCAGGAAAAAATGACTTGAAAAGATTGAAAATGAAGCCTGGCAGTGCCTGTGTATCAACAGTTGAAGTCTGCAGATATTGATTTTTTTTTTCTTGCTGTGCTACATACTGTATCAAACAGTAATAAGGCATTAGAAAAACACACAGTAAAGTTATAACAATGGGCCTTATTTAGCATCTCTAACATAATGACTGGACAACACAATGGTATAATATAGGCTTGTAGTGAAGTTTAAAGCTGGTCTATTCTTCCAATCTCTCTCACTCACTTTCTTATCTGAAACTAGCAATTTGTGGTTTCAATATTATTGAACATTGCACAGAATGTCAAAACACAGAACATGTTACTTCTCAATAAAAAAGCAAATTCAGCATATACAAAGAATCAGCAATATTCTTAAAACAATATTAAATATTTTCTTCAACACATAACATATCAGTAGATGTAACAGGGTGTGTGTCTACAAAGCTGATAAGGAGACTTATAGCTGTACATCACAATCAACAATCTTTTCACATATAAATGTGGTCAGCTAATTTCTGTCCATTCAGCATAGACATGCCTACGCTGCTAAAAGTAACTACAATTTCTTACTGAAAAGCCATGTGCTACAATTTATACACAATACTTTACATATTAATATTAAGGCATATTACATTTCGTAATATACTGCTTTATAAGACACTGATTGTTTCCTATCACATAAGACTTGAGCCCAATTAGGGATCTAGTTCAGGTTTAAAACACAAACTATGGGTGATCTCACTTCTCTTTAGGGCATGGGGGATTAACTTGCTATCAGCACAGAGTTTGTGACTGTCCCAGGAGCTTATGACCGACAGGAAAATGACTGAAAAGAGTATCTACATGGCCTGGCAGATTAGCCTGAGCTGGTATAGATATATTTGTTATGATTCCAGAATTTGCTCAAATGTGAGGGTGCTGAGAATGGTAACTATGGATAAGTATCAGAACTACAGGCCCAGTGCAGGGACCACAAACATATAAGCACCACTCCAATGCCAACAGAACACTCACCAGGGCCTTGTTGGATGCATAACATGCTGGAAAAATCAGTTGGAGGGCCAATCTGATGGAGAGTGGTAATATGCAGCCATTGCTGGTCTTGATATCAGCTTCTGACAGTGGGAGGAGAGAATGGGAGACCATTCAGATCATCTTCAGTCTAAGTGTGTCTGTAAAATATGTTGTGGAACCAAATGTGGAGTCCTGACCATCATGATAAGTCAAGAATGCTGGGCAGATGTACTAGTAGAACACTCAGCGCCTTAACAACAGCTGGGTCGGCACACTCTGGCAGGCTTCTCAGTGTGGAATAGGCTGCAGGTTCGATACGTGGCAGAAACAGCTATCTTTCTCCTCAGAGCACAAATATAGGTGTTTGATGAACTCTACTAAGTATATACCATCACTTGAGCCACCAATTACTTATGCCTAGATGTGGGCGGATTGGCAATCGTGGTTCTGGGAGCTCTGTCTGGTCATGATTAATGCTTTTAAATAACCATTTCTTCACTTTGCTCTCAATCTTCTTCGCTCTTCATCATGTAGTTAATATTTGACAATTCACTAGCCAACTGAAGGACCTCTCATAGGTATAACTGATTGCAGAAGATAGGTATAATTGATCACTTCAGGGATTATTTAGGTGTATCTTAGTGAAAGAGGTGAATATCTATGTAATCAATTGATTTCTAAATTTATTTGTGCTGTACAGCTATCTTTCTCTGTGAACGTCACTGACCCTTTGCTGATTTTATTCTCTAGTTGGGCTCAGGAACTTCACTGTCCTGAGTTCCTGCACAGTCATGTCAAGGAAACACAAGACTAGCATGTCTATATTACACTTGTCTGTATGAGCCCTTGGTCTCGTTGCCAGGTTGGAGGGTAGACAGAGGAATATCATGTTTTGGGGTGATTAGCATTGTCAGGGCATGATGGCCTTGGTTGTGAGGGCCTTATATAAAGTGAACAGAGATATAGTATTGAATTAGGATACCCATTTTCTTCAGGGAAGGTAGAATCCTCATCTCCATTATAGGTTCCCTAAAGTCTGTGAGGCTACTTCCATGCACAAAAAGTGATGTTTGTTTAGGTGTTTCACAATGACATTAATTTGGAGGAAACATTCATTTAAATCCTTTCAGTTACATTTATATACAATGTATGCCGATCAACTGGGGATAACTGTTCCTAGTTTAGTCAACAAGATCCAAGTAGCTTTTGCTTGGTACTAAAACACAGCCCACAGTGTGTAGGAAATTGTCTGCAAACTATGTAGGAAAAGCAATTTGTGAATGTGTTCCTTCTAAGGTTTTGTTTTTTTGGCCTCTGAAAAGCTTTTGACAAGTAGCTTCTTTGTGTATCTACTGTAATTTGACTATTTGCCCCTTCCAACACAGGTATCTTAAGCAAAATGAAATGGGACTGTCTTCACAAGGCAGTGTTAATATTAATAGGGGGCAGGGATGTCCCCTGGGTGACATTATAGCTTGCTTACAAATATTCCCAAAGTTTTGACCTTTGGGTAATTCTTCACAGATATATCCCAGAGATATAACTCCCCATTCAATAAACCGGTCACAATCTCCCACACATTTAAATACCAAACATGATGGAATTACTATGTGACATACCTTTCCAAAAGATATGTGATAGTTGTTCCCGGATACCGAAAATACCTGTCATTCACAAGCCTGGTGAGATATCTGCTCCTCAGTTTGGGGTGGCACCCAGATTTGCCAAAATATGAACTATGAAGACATTTTCCTTTGAAGCTCATATTTCTGTATACCAGCTGCCCAAAAACTAACTTGTGTCAGGATATAGCTCACAGCAGGGGCCCTTTGAAGCTGCTACAGGTGACACTGCTATCTTCTAACACTAGGATGTGCAGAGCCACCGAATACACACACGCAGACACTCTGGTTTCACATTTTACACTTTAGTAGCTCAACTTATCAATGGATTCATTTGATATACCATATTTACACTGCAGTTATGATTTAGGCCTTATTCCTCACAATTATGTGATGGGATAACCCTTATCAATAACTGTAAGTTCTCTATGTTCATGACAGGTTCTAAAAGGACTGTCCACTTTCACACCTTATTTTTAGTTTGGAAATAGAGAGGCTTGCTTTTGTATACCGTCTTACCCAGCAATCCAAGTGGGGGAACAAAATTTGCCTTTGCATGAATGATCTCTTGCTGAATTTCACATAATCAATATTTTAACCTTACTACACTCATGCATTTACTCACTTCTCTGACTTGGTGGCCATTCACATCAAGTATAGTCCTGAATATTAACATGCTTCTTGATTTTATTTATGCAGATTAATACAAACTATGTGATGAACAATATTTATTTGGGCTATGTTAGCCCATAATCTCAATAATAGATTAATTACCCAATGTCGCATGAATCTATCAATGAATATTTGTCCCTTTGCATGCAGTGGAGGGAATCTTTAGTATGCAGGATTGCTGCTTACAAAATGCATATCCAGGTTTCTCTATTTGTTTCAAGGATTCATTATTCAGATAGAGACAAGCCCAATGTTCCTTTTTTTGGAGCAAGCTGGTTTTAGGCACATCAAGATATGAAAGATGTATTAAGAGAGCCCTAGTATTCCAGGCTGCACTCTTGGTCTATCTTGTAGAATTGTAAATATCAGGCCTCATGATTGGCCTTATTAGAAATTACCCAATGCTATCACTTTAACAGTGTTATGTGCCAACTACACTTGAATGCCACCTACAGTAGAGGCACTTATTTTGTGACTTAACTAATATGCATCAGAATGCAGTTTATCATTTCATTAGGAATCAGAAACTCATGGATATAAGTTGGGCCTTATGAATGTTAAACAAACAGCCCCAGTGATACAACTATTAAAACCACATATTGCAATCATTGAAAGAACATGAAAGACTTAAAACCTATGAGAGATGCTTGTGTGGTGCAAAGAGGATCAACAGTTGTTTCTCAGGTGTACTCAGGCATGCCCTGTGTACTCATTCATGTAGAATGTTGTTGCACTCCTCTGTGTCAGCCTTTTGTGTCTGCCCCTCCCCTCTAGATTGTAAGTTTTAATGAGCAGGGCACTCTTTCCTTGTGTTTTGCTGCCTTCAAAACCCTATTAACCTAAACACCCATGCTTAGCACTTCCCCCTGGTCTCCTAATAGCCGCCTCCAGCATCTGCAACCCTGCCTCCTCTGCCTGTCCAGCTGGGCACTGGCCTACTTCCCACTGTAATGCTCCTTTTCCGCTCCCTTCCCTCCTCTGTACTACCAACCCCCCTTTACTATGCAACTTGTTTTAGTGGCAGCTGTTCAGCCCGAATTTATCTGCCATATATATTGTACTATGCATGTAGTATGCATCTACCTAGTAATCCGTAATGAATCTATCAATCTGTCCACTTACTGGGTAAGAATTGATATCCCAAAACAATGATTGCAGTCACATTAAATACCCATCTTAACATAATTATTTTAGTTTTTGTAATATACATAATGTGGACAATCTGCCATTAATATAAAAACAGCGTTAAACACAACAAATCTTTGTTGAGTGGGATTTTTCTTATGTTTCAATAAATCCTGCCTGGGTGTGTTCAAGGCTTTCACCAGTATTTCATCTTGTTCTGCTATATCACATCTGCTTTTCAAAAAACTTTTTTAGTTTTCTCTGCCTGAGCATTAAATTGCTCCATTGTGGAATGGTTTCTATCACCTGTATGAAATACTCTTTATCACAAAGGTGGGTAAGAACTGTTATGTAATATATATATGTTAAAAAAATAATCTAGTCAGGTGCTAAGTGATTCACCAAAGTTCTGTGAAAAGTGAGAAACAATCAAAATATACTTAATTTTTGTATATGTAGCCAACTTCTTCTTTTAGGGGCACTTGTTTGCAAAATGTCACACCTAAATGTTGAAGGTAAAGAGAGAGCACCAGACATACTGGTAAGCTTTAAAAACATTAATATATATTTAAAAACATTAATATATATATATATATATATATATATATATATATATATATATCCTGGTCGGAGTAATACAGTGACATCAGAGACAGAGTATATATCCAGGAACAACACAGATCAGCCAAATTTCTTTATTATCTGGTACATCTGTTGTATGAATATTTGACTGCTCTGCACATTCCTGTGTGAGAAGATAGGAGTGTCACCTGGGGCAGCTTCAAAGAGCCCCTGCTGTGAGATATATCTTGGCCTGAGATGGGGTTTTGACACCTGAATAGACTATTAGGGACCGCTCAGCATGGTGTCTAGCTCAAAGTGCCCATGTGCTAACTTGGCTATTTGTGATATAGCCAAAAATAATTCAGTTTTAAAATAGGCCACTTAGAATCAATAAAAGTAGTAATCAACCACATATTCCTCAATAGCATGAAGAAGGGCAGCTCATATGTCAAAATAAGAATTCTGCCCCACAGAGAAGTTAAGGAAATGAGTGTAAGCTCTACGAATACATGATATTTAGGCATGTTTGTCATCAAAAGATGGACAAATTCATAGGGGAATTATTAATAATAAAATTAGGTCTGTGTGACGCTTCACAGAAAACTCAGGTCACATAGTAGAATTGGGTAGTAAATCAGACAACATGCAAATGGTGATTGAAAAAAGTATCACAGACCACAATCCCCAGGAGGTGGGAAGGTGTAAAGATGTCTTTAAAAATCTGAGACCAGTTACAACAAATTGTCAGTCTTTTGGGAAAATCAATCCCCATTGATAAGCTGTCCATCTTCCTAGCCAATTTCCCATGGCACAGATAATGCAACTCATGTAAGTGTTTTACAAGGACAAAACTCAGGGGTTATTATTATTTTTGAAGAAATACGTGCAAAGCAGTTCCCCTCCCTTCTTTCTGTTTTTTCCTTCCTATCTTTTATTTTGCAATGTAACTGAGGAGATGGTTGTGGCATATAAACGCATCACAAAGGAGGAGCTGATTTCACAATGTGAGGATGGAGGAATTCCCACTACTGGTTAAAGCAAGGAGCAATTGATTGAAGCTCTCCTGCAAAGAGATCAGCACCAAGGGGTATATTTAACTGTGGGTTTGAAAAAGTGGAGATGTTGTGTCACGCTTTGGTCCCGCAAGTAGTACCTGTCCCGTTACCCGCATTTCATTTATCTGAAACTGCCATGTTCCAGCATCAGATTAACTTCATTCATTCAGCTATATTCAGATCTGTGCAGGTGCAGGCCTATTGCACTTCAGGACCTCCTCCCTCTTTTTCATTGGCTAAGCACTTCTGGAGCACTATTTAAGCCTCCTGGATTCACCTGTCTGATGCCTGTTCTTCAAGCTCACTTCCTGTAGCCTGTGGTTCTGGTTCCTGTTCTCCTAGTGGTTTGCCTGTGTTCCAGTCTGCTCTCAGTCTCCTGCTGTGTTGAACTATTGCTGCTCCAGCACTGCTACTAAAATCTCCAGGTGTACTTCATTGTGACAGCTTCAGTTCTCTCATCGCCACCACTCAGAACTTCCACTACATCTGTGACTCATCAGCTGTTACTACGGGTTACCTCCGTTACTTCAGTTTGCTCTCAGTCTTTTGCTGTGTTGAACTATTGCTGCTCCAGCACTTCTACTACCATCTCCAGTGTACTTCATCGCGACAGCTTCAGTTCTCTCATCGCTACCACTCAGAGCTGCTACTACACCTGTGACTCATCAGCTGTTACTACGGGTTACCTCCGTTACTTCAGTTTGCTCTCAAGTCTCCGGCTGTGTTGAACTATCGCTGCTACACTACTGATATTACCATCTCAACTGTACTTCATCATGACAGCTCCAGTTCTCTCACCGCCACCACTCAGAGCCGCTGCTACTACTACTATGACTCATCGGCTGTTATTACGAGTTACCTTCACCATGTCAGTTTACTCTGTCTCCTGCTGTACTGAACTATTGCTGCTCTAGTATTTCTATACCATCTCTGATGTACTTCATCGTGACAGGTCCAGTTCTCTAACCGCTATCACTGTGAGCCGCAACTGCCTTGGTGACTCATTGGCTGTTCTCCCTCAGCTACCTCTGCTTTCCCGTGTGTGCTCAGCATACTCCAGTGCTATACTCCCGCTGTTCCAGTATCTCTACCAATCACCATTGGATATATTATCGTGACAGCCTCTGCTTTT
The DNA here is from genome assembly GCF_038048845.1 of Mixophyes fleayi. Taxonomy (NCBI): domain Eukaryota; kingdom Metazoa; phylum Chordata; class Amphibia; order Anura; family Limnodynastidae; genus Mixophyes; species Mixophyes fleayi. Next base: position 229,116,089 of record NC_134404.1, read on the forward strand.
CCTCATTGTACCACAGGACATCTATTCTCCTTGTGCCTCATTTGTTTCTACCTTCTATGCTCCGTCACACCGTTCTGCTGTTCACCCACTCACAGGACTGGGACCTGCAGGTTTGGTGCCGCTAAATCCATACCTCCTTGCGGGGGTTCATGGTGAAAACCACCTGCTATTAGACTCCGCGCCTGTGAGTGAGCTAAGCCATGTCCAACAGAGCATAGGGATCAATTTCCCATAAGCCAACCATGACATGTTGCCTACAGCAACCAATCAGAATCTAGCTGTCATTTATTCAGTACATTCTACAAAATGACAGCTAGATTCTGATTGGTTGCTATAGGCAACATGTCATGGTTGGCTTATGGGAAATTGATCCCTATGCTCTGCTGGACATGGCTTAGCTCACCCACAGGCGCGGAGTCTAATTTCCCATAAGCCAACCATGACATGTTGCCTACAGCAACCAATCAGAATCTAGCTGTCATTTTGTAGAATGTACTGAATAAATGACAGCTAGAATCTGATTGGTTGCTATAGGCAACATCTCCGCTTTTTCAAACACACAGGTTAGTAAATATATCCTCAAGTCGTAGATGTGTCCCAGGAAGGGCACAGCCAGGATTCAGCAGCGGACCTGACTGCGGATATTGCTCAAAACCGTAGACTATTAATTTCGGATGATTCTAATAGCTCATGTGTTGACATTGCTATGGACGTTTATTTGCAAACTGCCCTAACATTTTTGGGCCCAGCGGACATTACAACCAAAATGCAGCTTATACAGCTGTATCAGCAGAAGGAAGCCGCTGACCGTCAAGATAAGCGCGCTGCTAAGGAGGCAGTGGAGCGCCAGGCAGAAAGAGAAGCTGCCGAGCGAGAGGCAGAGAGGAGATACCAGCTGTAGCTTGCCTAGCTCCAACACCAGCCAGAAACAAGAGAGGCTGGTATTAGCAGACCCCGTCCAGAGAATTTCCATGTATTGGAAAAATATGGGGATTTGGATGCTTTTTTGCGAATATTTGAAAAAAACTTGGTGACAGCATGGACTGGCCAAAGATCAGTGGGTGCAATATTTAACCCCTGGGTTGCGAGGGAAAGAATAAGAGGCCATTGCAGATCTTCCACCTGAGATGGATGGAGATTATGAGGCTATCAAAAGTGCCCTGTTGCAGCATTTTAATATCACGCCGGAGGCACACAGACAAAAGTTCCGGGATTTAAAATGCAGTGCCTCCGACACTTATTCAGGTCTTGTGGCCCAACTTTCTGCTTCTTTCAAACAGTGGATTGGAGGGCTAAAGATCACCACCTTTGATGCTCTGAAAGATTTAATGATCCAGGAGCAGTTTCTCACTTTGTGCCCAGCTGATATGAAGGAATGGGCAGCACGGTGGCTAAGTGGTTAGCACTTCTGCCTTACAGCACTGGGGTCATGAGTTCAATTCCCAACCATGGCCTTATCTGTGAGGAGTTTGTATGTTCTCCCCGTGTTTGCGTGGGTTAATTGGCTGCTAACAAAATTGACTCTAGTCTGTGTGTCTCTGTGTGTGTTTGGGAATTTAGACTGTAAGCCCCAATGGGGCAGGGACTGATGTGAGTGAGTTCTCTGTACAGCTCTGCGGAATCAGTGGCGCTGTATAAATAAATGGTGATGATTATGATGGATCAGGACCCTGTATCATCTGCGGAAGCAACTAGACTGGCTGACAAGTATACTGTCACCTGGCACCTGCAGCTAAAAGAGGGACTTTTGGGCCTGGGCAGTCTGCCTGGAAAGGGGGACGGCCAGGAGGCTAAATGCCGCCCCCCTAAATACCATCACCCACTGTTTTCTCATCTTTTGGGAGGGTTGGGGCAAAGCTTGTTTCAGGAGACACCCGCCGATGTTTTGTGTGCAAGCCTGTTTCGGGAGACACCCACTGATGTTTTGTGTGCAACCAGGTGGGGCACATCAGTACCGCCTGTCCATAAAAAAAGAACCCTTCACCCTCCTCTGGGGGTGTACCATCCCTGCAATCTTCTCCAGCTGTCCAGTGTGTTGCTGGACCCCAAGCGAGCAAGAAGGATAACCTACAAACAGTCACTGGGGGTGACAAGGTAACTGTGGGATTAAGAGACATGGGGCCTGATCTTACACTGGTGCATTCAGAACTGTTGGGGTTAGAGGACTTCATACCAGGATAATGTATTTATGTGCAAGGGATGGAAGGAATTCACCTTACGGTGCCTATGACCAAGGTTTACCTTGATTGGGGTGCGGGAAAAGACTTAAGAGACGTAGGGGTATCGGACAATATCCCTGCCAATGTGTTACTTGGGACTGATTTAGGTAGAAATCTTTCTCAATATGTTTCCAGTGATGATGATGAAGAATCAGCTGGGAGTACCAATGTATTTTCACAGGTACCAGGCGGTGACAAGGAAACGGTGTGTTCAGTTGCACCTGAGAAGTGTAAACCAGGATGTGACAGGGAAAGGGTATATTCTATTTAGAGCCTTTAAAGACTGTACGTTAAATAGAAATGCCCCAAGTCCCTTTTCTGTTTGGGTGTATATTACACCCTACACTTATAGTGAAAGTTTCAAAAAGATGTTGTCATCATCATCTTCAGCTTCATCCTCACCCTCATCAGTGTTACATCATCATCACAGACGATTAATTCATCTCTGCTCGAATCCGACATTAGAGAAGTGTCAGTACTTGGATGTATTTGCCGGTAAAGGCATTCCTCGTGAAAGATGTAGTTCGTTTTGATGAACATAACCTTTTCCACATTTTTAGGAAGTAACCTCCTACGCCGATCACTGACCAGGTTCCCGGCTGTGCTGAATACTCTTTCTGAGTACACACTGGAGGGTGGGCAGCTTTGGTATTGGAAAGCAAGTTTGTACATGGGTTTTCAAATGGATTGTTTTTCCTCCCAGTATGGAAAGGGACTGTCTTAAATTTCCATATCAATTAACTCTTGAAAATAATCCTCCACCATCCTTTGCATGTTAATAGTAGGATTGGATGAAGTTATGGCCGAGGTCACACTTTTTTTGGTAACATCGTTCAGACCAGCCCAGATGTCAAACTGTTGTGGTCTGCCACCTGCGTCATCCCTGCTTGTCTTTGGAAAGTGCAATATTTTCGAGCAGCAGCTGCCTGAGAAACTGAAAGAGGAAACGTCGTCAAGCCATGGCCCAGTTCAGCCGACAACTTGCTGACCAATAGCTCCTCGCAAATGTTTTGATCTCGATCCTTTGAAAGCATAGAATCGATGTAGGTCTTAAACCTCGGATCAAGCACAGTTGCAAAAAACGTAGTGATCCGACTTCAAGATTTTAATAACTCTTGGATCATTGCAAAGCGAATTAAGTACTTGATCTTCAAGGCCAACATACTTTGCAGAATTGCTTTCTTTCATCTCCTGAACTCACTTCACACGTCACAGCTTCAAATGGTTTCAGCACCTTGCACAGCACAGAAAGGATTCCCCACTGTGCAAGAGTGAAATACATTCCCCCTCCTTTCCCAATGTCATGGCTTGTGCAATACGCTTGGATGGCTTTGCGCTGTTCCTCCATCCTCTGAAGCATGTACAGGGTGGAATTCCACCTTGTTAACACCTCTTGCTTAAGTTGGTGGCAGGGCAAGTTAAATTGTTCTTGGAGCTGCTGCATTCTCCTACATGCTGTGGCAGAATGCCGGAAATGTCCCGAAATTTTCCGGGCCACCGAAAGCATCTCCTGCACCTCACGGTTATTTCTTAGGAAGCTCTGCACAACCAAGTTTATTGTGTGAGCAAAACAGGGAATGTGATGGAATTCACCCAGCTGTAATGCTCGCACAATATTGTTGGCATTATCAGAAATGAAATATCCTGGGGAGAGTCCAAGTGGAATAAGCCATGTATCAATCACATCCCTTAGTTTTCGTAACAAATTATCAGCTGTATGTCTGTTAGTGAAGCCGGTGATACAAAGAGTAGCCTGCCTGTGAGAAATGTTGCGTAGTGGTGTACATGCTGCTGTTCCTGCTTGTGAAGGCGAAATGACTAACCCAGTGGGCTGTCAGTCATATAGTCTTTGGTTTGCCCACTTCCACTTGTCCACATATCTGTGGTTAAGTGTACAGTTGTTAGAAGGGCATTTTTGAGCCCAATTAGTACATTTTTACGAACACTTTGGTACAGTTGCGGAATAGCTTGTTGTGAAAAATGGTGTTGTGATGGAATTTTGTAACGTGAACACAAAACATCAATTAACTGTGAAAAACCAGCTCGGTTTATAGTGGATATTGGACGCAGATCTAACGCTAGCATAGTCGCCATGGCATCTGTGATCCGCTCTGCGACTGGGTGACTGCTGTCATATTTGCTTCCTCTAGCAAAATATTGTTTCACAGTTAATTGTTGTAAAGTACTAGTGCTCTTCTTCTTGGCCTTCTTATGGGAGGAAGATTCACCCCCAGCAGCAGCAACAGCAGCAGCAGAGGGACTAACGCTCAAACATTCTTCAGAGGAATCAATTATAGTGCAGGAGTCATCGAGCCTTACCAAGTTGGATGCAGGCTAACGCCGATCGCTACTGAGGATATTGATTAGGACGGTGTTGTGGGTGTAGATTGCAGGCGTTGGGATGTAGGGGAGAGAAGGGTCCTAGCTGATGATAGAGTGCTTGTTTTTATTTTTTTTGCCATAACTTTCAGCTTTTCCCAACACCTTGCCATGAACTCTCGTCAAATGGCGTAACATGGATGAGGTTCCAAGATGATTAAGGTCCCTCCCTCGACTGTCTGTGGCTTTACATACACTACAAATGGCTATACAACTGTTGCCAGGATTTGGGTAGAAATAATTCCACACATAAGTAGTGGCTTTTTTGGTCTTATGCAAAGGCATGACAGCGGCCTTCTTCTTGTCACATGCCAGAACTGCTTCCACTGGTGCAGGACTTACAGAAACAACCTCATCCTCATTAGTGCCCTCGTCAGCTACAGAAATATCCTCCTCATCCTCTTCCAATTCCAAAGTGGCATCCTCAATCGGTGTATCACCGGCTACAGTCGGGCTGTTCAGGCACACATCAGCAGAAATGCTGAAAGGGCGCTTCTTTATGGGTACACTATCGGAATGGTCACGATTACACATACCACTGGTGGATGGACTCTCCTCAGGGATTGGTGTCATTTCTGATTCTGAGCATACATTTTCCTCTAATGCCTTACTGTTATCTTGCAGCTCGGCTTTCACACATAACAGTAGTTGTGCACCACTTTTGGACTCCAAATTACTTGGTCTGGCTTGGGCATTAGTGACCTTACAAGAAGAAGCCTCAGTAACATTTTCAGATCTCGCACTAATAGAGAAAGGTGAAGGCCTCATTCTTTCTTTGTCACTGCGTGTGTAGAATGGCATGTTGGGAATTTCTTTTTATCAGCAGTTAATTTTTCCTCTATTACAGCTCTTTTTCTCTTAAACATGGTAAAAGGTGTTTTATTGTGTGATTTTTTTACCTAACTTCAAAAGACTATGTCCTTTAACATAGGCTTTACCTGACGACGTACAGGGAAGACTACCATCAGGACTTCAGGCAGCAGCTGCTTGCTGCTGCAGCTCATATGTGTACTGCTGTGAATCCATTTTAATGACACCCCAAACACTTTGTAGTGAAAATTCAGATATATACTTTGAGGATATTTTACTATTTCACAAGTCAGCAAATCGTTTTTTCAAAGGGTGGACACCCCAAACACTTTGTAGTGTAAATTAGGAAAAATGCCTCCACTGTACTGCTCTCTTCCTGCTCAATTACTGGCACCTAACCCTTCTCTGTCCCTCTCTCAAATGGTGCTGAATCGCCGTGGAGGCGACTATTTATTCATTCTAAAATTTGCGAGATCCGACGATGTCACAATGACGTTTTGCCTAGTTTTGGAATCCGAATAGGCGCGAGAGTACCGAGCCGACTCAGCTCGGTACTTGGATTCTGGAAGTTCGGCCGAGTTCGGTTTCAAGGAAACCGAGCCCGCCCATCTCTAGTTTAAATGCACTAACTTTACACGGTATACTATACTAACTTTGGCTGACATATTGCGCTTAACATTTGAGAAATCATCAAGTATTTGGAAGTGGAAATTTATCTATCAACATTATCTAACTCTCCAACTTGGATACAGAAGGATCTTTATTGTGCTGTTATAATATTGTGCTATATCACAGCAGTGTTTTGAAAAAGAAAAATATAAGATGGACACAGACTGTCAAATTTGTTTTATTTAAATATAACATTGTAGGGATAGGTTGATGGTCTGTGACAGCACTAGATCATACTATTTAAACAGTTATTTTAGGTATATTTTAACTTTGAGTTGTATATTATCTGAGTTTACTATGCATGTTTAGTGCAATGTTTTTATACATGAATTTGTGGTACTAATAAATAGTTATAGAATATCCACAGTCCACTGCTCTGTTATTGTGGTTCAAAACACAGTGTTGCAATTCTTTCTTTTTATTGAAAACTCCTCTACACACCCTGCGGGAGAATCCTCTTCTTTCATCCAGCTTGGAAATCCATTGGGGAAAAATAAAAATCCATATGGAGGACAGGCTCATAGTAGAGCCGCAATGGTATAGGGTACGTGTACCCCTAACATGTTTGTTTTTGTAAAGCTTTACTGAATTAAAGTGAAATTACTGCGCACATTAGAACAAAAAAACAGAGAGAATCCTCAAATAATAAATAGGAGCATTATCGGAATGAAAAATACAAATACATGTTGGTCATTCTGTGTCCTTTGGAAATTATGATAGCAAGGTCTCAGTCTTACTTTTCCAGAACACACCAGAGTTTGGAATATTCAACAGATAAAGAAGACTGAAGATCAAAGTTTGCTAGAGGAATGGCTGAAATAGTTATATTCTTATCAAGGTAAGTGAAGAAAACCTGCGCTTAGAAGCGTTATCTGGAATCTGCTCCTAAAGGTAGATGGAGTGCGGCTGAATGTAGAGGTGTCCTTTGCCTCACTGTAGAAAAATGGTAGAAAAGACAAATTCAGTAGCGCTGCACCGTATGTCTGTTGCATTTGTGTTATCTATTTATGTCCAGTAGTGTCTTTGTCTGACAGAAGTTTTTCCATATAACAGTGTTAATGTCATTAAAATTAGTCATTATATCATATTGATCTCAAAAGAAAAATTTCTTTGGAATTATTATTGATTGCAACTGCATAGTAACTGTGTGTGTTTTTTGCATAGTAAGTAATGTTGTTACACATAGGAAATGTTTGTTCTATATTTGATGTGGCTATAAATGTATTAAATGTAAAATTCTCAGCTAAAGTTTGTTTAAAAGAAGAGCTAGTAGCAGGACCCTGAGAGCATAAGTTTGAAAACCAACTGTTGCATACTGATTTTTGAAAGGTTTTGAACATTGACCAATCACCTATGACCTTACTGTTACTTTTGTATACACTGTGTAGAAACCCACTTTGTTCAATGAACTGTAAGCATTTTGGGTTGAAGCTTCAATACTAGCTGTGTGCCTGTGTCTGTATTGGCAGTACTGTTGAATTTACTTTGGTTTGCGAATAAATCCTTTTGTACTTTGGAAGCACAACATTTTGGTTTGGACAATCTATTAATTTACTTTTAATAACAGTCAATATGTAGATGGAAATACAGTTTGGTATCATTTGTATACAGGATAGAATTTCTCTTTATTAATAAAACAAAGTTCCAAGAGCAAGCGGTTGCCTGATCTAGATGCAAGTGTGTTTGTTATCTATTGCGATGTTGGAGTAATTCCAGAGTTGCAATCTCCTATGTGAAACGCACAGCAGTATCTGGAAGTGAATCTCTCTGATCAGGCAGTTTTTATTAAAAGTGTCCTGATTACAGGCAATGGCGTAATTAAACATTTTAGTGCCTTGGGCAAGACAGAGCACTGGACTCCTACCTGGTGCTGCTGACAATGTCTTAAACGCAGTATCTGCTTTGCTGGATCCTGGAATGTAGGGTTCCCTGTTTGGAAAAGAAATAGTTACTATGCACCTCCTGGAAAGTCGAGCATTCACTAAACTCTACGCCACCCAACCAGTCCGACATTAAATCATTAGCTTTTTTTGTATAGACACGTCTCCTTGTATCCAATCAGTCCCAGAATTCAATTAATAGCATTCACAATTAATGAATATTGCTTATTTTCCCCCATATAGCCCCAACATTAAATAGCACCTGCATTTAATAATTATGTCTCCTTCACCCTAATCAGCCTTACATTAGTGTTTACATTTAATAAATAAGCCTCCTTACCACAAACCAGCCCCCTTAATTTAAAAGCATTTACATTTAATAAACCAACCAATTTCATCCCTCACCAGCCCCGGCATTATTAGCATTCCAATTTAATTCAAAGGCCTATTTCCCCCACCCGCCCCACAAACAAATTTATGGCATACAAGTTTCCACCACATTTAATAGAGGTTATAACTGATAAACACATCCCTGCCTTTTTGAATATAGTACTTATTTATTATTTTTAACTAATTACTTATTATGGCCCCCTTTCTCCCCTCCTGTTTTTACAGCCCCCTCTCTCCCCTGCTGTTTTTTTTTATAGCCCCCTCTCTCATCCCCCATTTTTTACATCTCCCTCGACCCCTACCATCGTTTTTTACAGCCTACTCTTCTCCCCACTGTTGTTTTCAGCCCCCTTCCTTCCCTCTTGTTTTATTTACAGCCCCCTCTTTCCTCCCTGTTCTTCATAGCCCCCTTTCCCCCCGTGTTCTTTACAGCCCCCTCTCTCTCCTGTTTTTTTTCCAGTCCCCACTCTCCTCTTGTTTCGTTTACAGCCTCCTCTCCTAGTCCCCCCCCCTCCATTTTTTACAGCCCCCTTACAGCAATATACTTACATTAGGGCTCCTCAGCTACTCTTTTCTCTGTATCCTGCTTTTTCTACTTCGGTCTTCTCCTTGCTCTGCAATCTTCTTGCTCTGTCTGCTCTTTGCTCTTTTGTCTTCTTCTGTCTTTATTTTTTTTTCTGCTTCTTTTCTCCGTGCATGCTCCTCTATGCAGCGTCCTGACATCACATATGCACATCAGGTACACTGCAGGGAGCAAAATGCAGGGAGCCAGCCAGCGTTCTCATTGTCCCGGCTCCCTGTCAATTAAAAATGACAGCACTGTGGTAAGTGTGCTTGGACCATCTGAGGGCTATATGTATATAGCGAGCGGGTGTTGCACCCCCTCGTTCTTGCGCCCTTGGCAGTTGCACTGCCCACACCGCCCTCCTTACGGCTCTGATTACAGGTTAATTATAATATTTCTTATCCGAAAGAAAATCCTGGTATATGCTGTTAAGTGTCTATTCAACGCGTTTCAGTTGCTTGGGAGCTTTCTTCAGGAATAATAAGTGTTAGCTGTAACGATCGCTAAACTTTTTATAGGGGTCCAGACGTTGATTTTCTCTTTTTGTTGGGCATATGTGATCCCCAATGATTGTTAGGGGTTTCTGTAATGTGATAAACCTCATAAAATCTCCACTGATGTATATAATAAAATTATATTTTAGTTATAATGGCATGTCTTTAGGAGGTCTTGTAAACTTTAGGTGATGCCTGTACCTCCTTTTAACAGGTTATATGGTCAGGAATATATGTGAAAGAAAAATGTTCTTCATCTCATAAATGTATATATAAAGCCTATTATACATCTGTTGAAATGATGCATATACAGCCATTGGCATTTGTGTGGTTCTGTCCTTAAAGGAACCTCACTAGTGTATATTGATGTACCTATTGGGGTGTCCTCACAAGCATGTCTTTCTCCAATATATGTGTCTGTTTTTTTGCCATATATTTAAGATGGGTGTGGGAGAACCCATAGGGTTATGAGATTGTGTGGAGGTCCCTGTCGAGTATGGTCGCAGGTAGATGTAGAAAGGTGATTGCAAATAGAAGTAGATTGTGAAAATATATCTGCATACTTTTCTATGGAAATGTTATGTTTGAAGTTGTAGATAGAGCTTTATAGGTGATGAGAGTCAGAAGTTTTGGTTTTGCTCTATTTATTCATTGGCAATTATAGATTGTGTCTAGTTGGCTAAATTAAATCCTTTTGGACTCATGGTTTTGTGTGTGAATATCCATTTAAATTTTTCTTTATTTAATTTCTATAGTTCCCCATCTCCAGTTTTCTTATACTTTCTTGATTGCTAGAAATTTTAGCCCTGTGGGGTCACAAGTGTGTTGTTTTTCTTTAAGTGATTTGATAGGTTGTTTCTCCATTCCCTTTCAGATGTTTCTAAGGTGTTCTGCCAGTCTTACTTTGATGGACCTTATTGTTCTCCTCACGAATTGAGACCTGCATGCGCATTCTATGAGGTATGTTACCCCACTGCTTTCACGTGTCAAAATGTCATTTATTTTGTACGTTTGTTTGGTCTGATGTGAGGTAAATGTACTTGAGGGTTTTGCGCTCTTGATCTAAGTGTCTACAGTTCGCCCACCTTCCACAGTAATAGAAACCTTCTTTTCCCGTAGTAGGATCTTTGGTAGTTTGTCAAGTCAGTTGTGTTTGAGGTGATTCCTAACTAGTGTGGTGTCTTTTTGAAGATGATCTCTGGATTTGGATTATAATTTTGAGAGAGATAATTTTCTTTAAGTACCTTCCATTGTTCTTGAGCAATGTCCTGATTGTGTCTGCTGAGTAATTGAACTAAGTGATAAAGTATGTCTTATGGCTTGTTTTTGAGGGTTTTTCTTTGTGTTTATATATGAGTAATGATTCTATCTTCTTCTGTTCTTTTGAACGCCTAATACACCAGGTGTGGATCATGCCTTTTTTCCCAAAAACTGGCTCCTAAGATGTTCTCTGTATATTTAAAAAATTTCAGTTTCAGAACAATTACGTGTAAGCCTTTTGAATTGTCCAATAGGTATATTTTTCAACCAATTTTGGTTTTGGTGACTTGTGATTAAGATGCAGCTATTTATTCCTTCTTTCTCCCATATTCTTATCAAGACAGGAGCCAAAATAAGGACCCCTGAAAAGGATGAAAGGAAAGAAGGAGATTCTTGAATCATGATATGTAACTTTAAAAAAGAGATGATGGCAATGCGGTATTTCTGAACCAAGGTTTGCTCAATAAAGTTACTGGCAGGAAATTAGTAGGGATGAGCAGGCTCGGATTCTCGCAATCCAAACACCCCCGAACAGTGCGGATCCGAGCCCGATCCGAGCACTGTTCGGGTGTTCCCGCCGATCACAAAACTGAAAACGAGGCTTAACGTCAGGATCCCGCCGTCGAATCTCGCGAGATCCGGATTCTTTATACTCCCCGCTTGCCGCCGCCATCTTCACTCGGGCATTGATCAGGGAAGAGGGAGGGTGTGTTAGGTGTCCTCTGTCCTGCTCTTTCTCGTGGTGCAGTGCTGTGCTGTGTCCTGTACTCTGTCCTGCTAATGTTTTTTTATTTAAAACTTGCAACATAACATTACATATGAAACAATAAAACCAATAAACTGTACTAAAGGTGGCACCAACCTATATTAAAAAAGACCAACTGAAATCAAAGGCTGATTTGCCTAACTTAACCAAAAGTCCAGAAGGGCTATTTGCCCAATTCATAAGTCCAGTAAATATAAAAGGATAAAATCACATAAAACAAGAAGGTGCCACCATACAAACAACAAACCCAACTCATATACATCACCGTATCCCACTAAGAAGCAAGTTGTAGGTGCATGTAAGCCATACTTGAAAATTTTTTCCACCACACAAAATCTAATGGGGTGAAAGGACAGCAAGAGAAGCCACTTAGAAAGGAGAGGCACCAGACTTTGACCCCCTAAGGAGGTCTCAGACTCTGCCACAGCCTGAGCCAGTTAGCATTGGACATCCGGCGACCCTCCATGCCCCTCAATTTCCACACCTCGTGGAGAATATCTTCCACCACTACCTCACAGGGAAGGACTTTCTGCCGGATGGTGACCTGACACCGTGCGTTCCACGTGAAATACCTGACCACTAAACTGACTAAAAAAAGTGTACAGAAATCAAAAGCCCTCCACCTTGCCTTGAATGCCCCGTAGACCCATTCAGGGTAACTAAGCCCCGAAAGGCAGGGGATCCCCAGCGACCTGGAGACTCTTTTATAAACCTTTACATTAAAGGGACACTCGAGCAAGAAATGGTCCATAGTCTCCTCCACCCCTAGACACTCCTCCCGTGGGCAGCCACGATCATCAGCATTTCTGTGCTTAAGGTTCCCTCTTACATAAAGTCTCCCGTGAAAGGAGAGCCAGGCAATGTCCTGAAGCTTCAACGGGATTCTCCTCGAGTTAATCAAGGAAAGCCCCACCGAACTCACATCACCTGGGCAGTCTCTCAGTGACAGCGGAACCCAAAAGTGGGAGTGCAGGACTCTCTTCTCCAACTCCCTTCTAGAAGAGCTCCCAACTTCCCCCGCCCCTAAGCCCCAACGCCTTGTCACCTTCAATCCCAAGGAAACATAGGTCGGGAGATACCCATGCCGGACCCGGAAACTCTTAACGGTGCCTCCCCCATACCATGCACTGAGGAAGGGATCCACCCATACCCTGAAGCCTCCCACCCACTGAGGAGGGGTCTCAACTAGGAGACTACTAAGGTGCAACTTCAGAAAGGTTGACATAAAGAACAGCACAGGGTTAATCATACCCAGGCCCCCATCCTTCCTCAGTCGGTAGGTCACAGCCCGCTTAACCAGATTCAGCCTATTCCCCCAGAGTAACTGGAAGAAAACTGCATAAACCCTAGACCATAAAGACTCCGGCAAAAGGCACACATAGCTGATGTACAGGAATACCGGGATCAGGAAGGTCTTGATCAGGTCCACCCTTTCCCGGAGAGAGTGTTTCCACCTCTTCCAGCTCACTACCTTCCGGGAAGCTTCCTCCAGCCTTAACTCCCAATTTTGCTTGGCATAATCACCAGGGCCAAAATGAATCCCTAAAATTTTGATCTTCTCACTCGCCCGGGGAAGACTGTCTGGAAGGTTGAATTCACAACCCTCCTCCCCCATCCAGAAAACTTTACTCTTTTCCTGGTTTACTAATGAGCCACTGGCCTCAGAATACCCACGGACCAGAGTCGTTACCTCCTCAGCTTCCGCGGAGCTCGACAAGACAACAGTAACATCATCAGCGTAGGCCACTACCTTCAAGGGGCACTCCGGACCCAACAGCACACCTCCCAACGAGCTACCACCAACCCTTCTGACGAAGGGATCTATGGCAAACACATACAGGAGGGGGCTCAGGGGACAACCTTGTCTTACTCCAGAGCTGACCTCAAAGGACTGACCCACCCAACCATTCACAAGAGGGAAGCTCTCGGCTTGTCTATAAATGGTACGGAGCCAATTCACCACCTGCACTGGAAGACCATACCACAAAAGTAGAGCCCAAAGGTACTCATGATTTACCCTATCAAAAGCCTTCGACTGATCTAAGGCTAAAAGGTACTTCCCCCACTTCTCCGCACGGCACCGCTCAAAGGCCTCCCGCACCGTCAGGACAGCCAGAATGTCCCTAAAGATTTTAAAAAACTCAGATGTAAGGCCATCTGGGCCTGGGGCTTTCTTGACAGATAAACCATCTATTGCCATCCTGACCTCGTCCACCGTTATTTCATCGCCCAAGGACTCAAGCAGGCCGCTAAAATCACCAAGGCCAGGAGTTTCCCTCAAAAACTGGTCCATCCTCTCTTTGTCAAGTGACTTCTCCGATAAGAGATCGGAATAGAAGGACCGCACTACACCAAGGATGCCCTCCTTCTCCTCCCTAAGGACACCCTCAGCATCGCGCAGGCCCCTCACCTCCTTAGCATCTACCGAGTTCCTACAGCTCTGGAAAGGATCGGGCGAATGGTACCTCCCATAATCCCTCTCCAGAACCAAGGATGCATACCGGTCATACTGTATCTCTCTCATCTGAGCCTTCACCCGGGGGATCTCCCCACTATCCCCCTGGCCAGAGATCAAGAACCCAAGTTTTTTCCTCAGTGCCATGTAGGTGCTCTCTTTTAACAAGTTATTTCTGGCTACAAGGCCCCGAAAAAAGCTCCGGGTCCTTTTCTTCAGCATCTCCCACCATTCATACCTACTCCAACCCGCCTCCAAAAGTGATTCCTGGGATTCAAAGAAGTCCCTAAAAGACTGTCTTATCACCTCCTCCTCCAGAAGCTTAGAGTTCAAGCGCCAGAGACCCCTACCCTTCCGAAGAGTCTCCGAAGCATTCAAGGACATAGATAGGTAAACGTGGTCAGAGAACTCTACCGGCCTCAGCTCTGGAGCCAAGGTTTTCGAGCTCTCCTTAACAAAAAACCTATCTATCCTAGACCTACAACTACCTCTATAAAAAGTGAAACCCGTGTGGTCTGGGAAATGACGAATGTGCACATCCACCAGACCAGCCTGCCTAACCATACTTGCTAGAAAAAGGGAATCGCAGCCCAGAGAAGCCCTTGAACCTCCCCTGTCTTTTGTCCTAGTGACGGTGTTAAAATCACCACCAAAGACTATCTGCCGGGCTGTAAAAAGGTATGGCTTTATCTCCATGAAGAGGCACTTCCTTCCCCATTTTGTTTGAGGGCCGTAAATATTAATTAACCTCAGGTCGTGCCTCCTCAGGTTGACATCTAGCACCATGCACCTACCTACCTCAAGCTCAATGACGCGCTGGATGGTTATCATGCCGGTAAAAAGCACCGCCACCCCACCATACGGTTCGGCCGCAAGAGACCAGTAGGAGGGCCCACGCCTCCACTCACTTTTGGCTTTATGTAGGTCAGCAAGCTGACCCAGTCTGGTCTCCTGCAAAAATAAAAAATCAGCCTCAACCGTGCTGAAAAAATCAAAGGCCATATAACGAGCACGTTCGGAATTTATAGATGCCACATTAATGGTAGCGAATCTAATGGGCTGGGAAGCTATCCTTCAGAGCTATAGACAGTAGGAACAACTTACTTCTTTTTAAACTTTTTCGCCAAGTCCTCATCTGAGGACCCGAATCTCTTATACCTCAGGCCTGCCGGCAGGGATTCCTCCCCCCGAAGAATAACCTCTTCCCCAGAGGGAGGGACCCCGCCCGACCTATCCTCCTCACTCACAGAGCCATTAGGAATAGTCCTATCCGGGAACCTAGCCACTGATGTTCCTAACGGGCCATGGACTGGATCAGGAGAAGGAGAACTAAGGGAAGTGTCAGGGGGGACAGGAGGGGGGATGGGACTTGTGGAGTCAGAACATATAGAAAGGGCTTGATGGGAAGTGGGGACTGGGTCATTTACTGAGGCCAAAACCCCCGTCTCCAAAGGACGGACCTCCAAATTTTGACCGGAGGGGCCGGCGTCTAAGGGAGGGGTGGGAGGGGGGTCACGGATGGGGGGAGGTACTAGATCCTCTATCGAGAGAGGGCCAGATGGAAGTAACTCTGGATTTTTTAGAAAAGACCTAGCTGTTCTCTTTCCCTTTGGTTTTTTTGAAATTTTCGCAACCTCTCCCAAAACTGAAAGGTCCCTGGACTTCTTTGTCTTCCTCCCTGGTTTCGTTTTTTGCACTAAGTCTCCCTCCTCCGTCATCATAACCTCGCCCTCCTCCATACTCTCCTCCTCACTTGTTGAAAACTGGAACTTGTTGGACAGAACAATCCATTCCCTTTCTGTTCTACTCTTTTTTTTCTTGGTTTTTTGTTTGACCCACTGATTTGAATCGTCATCTGCGGGAACCAACAACGACACCCCAGGTGGTTCAGAAACAGGGGGTGGGGGAAGTGGGGGGACAGAAATCACACTAACAGGGACAACCAAACTCCTTGCTGTCTCACCCTTCTCAACCCCCTCAGCTATCCTCACCAACTCTTCATCTGTGATAGCAGAATTGTGGGCCTTATGCGGGCATTTACTAAAAGGGTGCCCTATCACCCCACATAGATTGCACCGGATTCGACTGCAAGTTCTAGATTCATGGCCCATATCCCCGCAATGACCACACTTCTGCAAGGGGCAGTTGGCACTGAGGTGGCGGAAATCCCCACACCGGTGACACATCCTCGACTGACCTGGGTAAAAGCACTGAATTCTGTCCCTCCCCAGGAATGCTGCAGATGGTAAATGCACCAGACCAGCCTCCGTGCACCTGAGATCCACCATGGCAGACCACCCGCCACCCCAGACACCGTGGCTCGGATCAGGGACCTTTGTCAATGGGGATATCAAGTTAGCAAACCTCCTGACCCAAAAGGTCAAATCTGCGGCCGGGATGGACTCATTCCTAACAAGTATATTTATCCTCACCCTCTCTTGACGTGTTATAGGGATTGCTCTGAAATCCCTCCATGGATCTCTTCCCTTGCATCCACCCCAACTGCCCCAAAAAGCCTGTAGCCCTTGGTAAGAGATGAAACTTACATCGTATTCTGCAGTACTAACAGGGTGGATGCAAGCAAAGAGATCCGCTGGAACAAACACGAAAGAGTCCAAGAATATCTTAAGGAAATCCGCCCTGTTTGGGGGGTCCCTTCCTACATATTTAAACTGAACAACATTACATCGTTTAAAGGGCTGAGCCCCCATTGGAGCTGATATAACGTTCTGAGCATTCACCCCAGGCCCCGGGCTTGTCCCAGATACTATACCCGCATATGACATTATACCAGGGAGAGGGCCAGATCTTACAACCGGGCTCTGGACAGAAGCATTCCCCTTCACCCTACTATTACCCTCCCCACTGGGATCATTATCACACTGTGATATAGAACGAGTCTTTAGGGGAGCTTTGGCTTGGGGGGCTGATTTATCCAACCTAACATCTCCTTGGGCCAACATGTTGGGCATTCTTTTTGAGACGTCCTCTATCAAAACAGCAGCCCTTTTTGCCCTGTCTGTAATGTGCAGGGGCCCATAGATGGTATCTATAACATGAGCCTGGACTGGGCTGAGCTCTTCCCTTATAGACTTATTCATACTATTATTAGCAAAACCAACAACATTAACATTGACATTAACAGTATTACATACTTGATTAGGTCCATCATTATTATTAACACCACAAACTTTGTCAGCATTATCATTTTTGACTAATGTGCCTCCCAGAGAGGTCTCAAGCACCAGGTCTCCTGTGGGGGCTGGGTCAGTAGCTGCAGATTTATCCACAGACCTCTCAGATCCCTTGCCCACTAGCACTCCAGGGACAGTGACCGAGACTCTCCTGCTCATCGGCTCAAGCTTTGCAGGAATATCTACCCCATATACAACACCAGCAACTATATTACCAGCTACTATATCACCAGCTACTATATCAGGATTAATGGCATGACCCGTGGACAGACTGCTAGAAACCGCTGGGTCCGCCTGACAGGGAGACGCTGCCACCGGGGACGGCGCTGCTCCCATACAACTAGCTGAACCAGACACTATATTTACAGTATCAACATTATCATTTTTACTCACGGAGGGGTCGCTCACAACATCCAGTCTCCGGGCAGGTACATCACTTCCGGTGTCCGCCGGAAGTACCGCTAGCGGCTGGGCACATGAGTCAGCCACCAAGACGGCAGCCTGGACTGAATACCCACCGGGAACACCCTCCGCGTCCACCAGGCCCTTCACAGACCTCTCCCCCTCCATGTCCCGGATCTTATCATATAAGCACAACTCTTCGGTTACCACATCTGATTCGCCCGCCACATTGGGAGGCAGAGGCTCCGAGTTCTCCAGGAGCACAGCGCGCTGGAGCGCTTTAACGTTTGCTAATGATTTTTTCTTTTCTTTCAGGGAGACGATCAGTTCTTCAATTTCCACTGAGATAATCGCCCGGTCCCGGCTGAAACTCTTCCTTGCAGCTATCCGCTTCTCAAGGCATGCGACGGCGAGTTCCAGCTCTTTCACCCGCTGCCCGGTCTCTGACTCCTCCGTTTCACTCTCTGTATCCGGGAGACCGACTGACGCCGGATCCACCTCATCTCTGGGCACATTACACCTCCGGATCTCGGCTCCCACGCCCGACTTCTGTTGTATCATCACAGTAGCCGGCTGGATCTCTTCAGGCCCCATATTAGTATTCATATGGGACCCCTCTACCCCGGCCTGCTGTGATGACACAGGCTCCGGGATGACCTGATTAACTGCATGAGGCTGCCTGTTAGATATCACAGGCAGTCCTTCCACAGCCCCTAGTTGCCTCACTAGAGCTGGGACACAGGCCTCTTTCATATGACCCCCTGTATTATTCTCCATACAGGGAAATGCCGGGCTGACAGTAACAGAAGGCCCTGGGACTCCATCCTCCATATCTGGGGGGGTCACCTCCATAGCTTCAGGGCATCTTTCCACACATGCAGGGTCCAGAACCGTGGCCACGCTGATATAAGGCCGGCAGGAGATGCTAGCTTTCATACTAGACTCAGTAGGCCCAGGAGCCTGGGGGCTCTCCTTCACCCCCCCCCCCCCAGGATCCTCCATCAAGGCTGGGCTAGGCACAGAACTTTACCCTGCAGGCTTCTGGAAGTCAGAGCTAAAACAAAACACCTCCTCTCTCTGTCCTGCTAATGTTTTTTTTATTTAAAACTTGCAACATAACATTACATATGAAACAATAAAACCAATAAACTTTACTAAAGGTGGCACCAACCTATATTAAAAAAGACCAACTGAAATCAAAGGCTGATTTGCCTAACTTAACCAAAAGTCCAGAAGGGCTATTTGCCCAATTCATAAGTCCAGTAAATATAAAAGGATAAAATCACATAAAACAAGAAGGTGCCACCATACAAACAACAAACCCAACTCATATACATCACCGTATCCCACTAAGAAGCAAGTTGTAGGTGCATGTAAGCCATACTTGAAAAATTTTTCCACCACACAAAATCTAATGGGGTGAAAGGACAGCAAGAGAAGCCACTTAGAAAGGAGAGGCACCAGACTTTGACCCCCTAAGGAGGTCTCAGACTCTGCCACAGCCTGAGCCAGTTAGCATTGGACATCCGGCGACCCTCCATGCCCCTCAATTTCCACACCTCGTGGAGAATATCTTCCACCACTACCTCACAGGGAAGGACTTTCTGCCGGATGGTGACCTGACACCGTGCGTTCCACGTGAAATACCTGACCACTAAACTGACTAAAAAAAGTGTACAGAAATCAAAAGCCCTCCACCTTGCCTTGAATGCCCCGTAGACCCATTCAGGGTAACTAAGCCCCGAAAGGCAGGGGATCCCCAGCGATCTGGAGACTCTTTTATAAACCTTTACATTAAAGGGACACTCGAGCAAGAAATGGTCCATAGTCTCCTCCACCCCTAGACACTCCTCCCGTGGGCAGCCACGATCATCAGCATTTCTGTGCTTAAGGTTCCCTCTTACATAAAGTCTCCCGTGAAAGGAGAGCCAGGCAATGTCCTGAAGCTTCAACGGGATTCTCCTCGAGTTAATCAAGGAAAGCCCCACCGAACTCACATCACCTGGGCAGTCTCTCAGTGACAGCGGACCCCAAAAGTGGGAGTGCAGGACTCTCTTCTCCAACTCCCTTCTAGAAGAGCTCCCAACTTCCCCCGCCCCTAAGCCCCAACGCCTTGTCACCTTCAATCCCAAGGAAACGTAGGTCGGGAGATACCCATGCCGGACCCGGAAACTCTTAACGGTGCCTCCCCCATACCATGCACTGAGGAAGGGATCCACCCATACCCTGAAGCCTCCCACCCACTGAGGAGGGGTCTCAACTAGGAGACTACTAAGGTGCAACTTCAGAAAGGTTGACATAAAGAACAGCACAGGGTTAATCATACCCAGGCCCCCATCCTTCCTCAGTCGGTGGGTCACAGCCCGCTTGACCAGATTCAGCCTATTCCTCCAGAGTAACTGGAAGAAAACTGCATAAACCCTAGACCATAACGACTCCGGCAAAAGGCACACATAGCTGATGTACAGGAATACCGGGATCAGGAAGGTCTTGATCAGGTCCACCCTTTCCCGGAGAGAGTGTTTCCACCTCTTCCAGCTCACTACCTTCCGGGAAGCTTCCTCCAGCCTTAACTCCCAATTTTGCTTGGCATAATCACCAGGGCCAAAATGAATCCCTAAAATTTTGATCTTCTCACTCGCCCGGGGAAGACTGTCTGGAAGGTTGAATTCACAACCCTCCTCCCCCATCCAGAAAACTTTACTCTTTTCCTGGTTTACTAATGAGCCACTGGCCTCAGAATACCCACGGACCAGAGTCGTTACCTCCTCAGCTTCTGCGGAACTCGACAAGACAACAGTAACATCATCAGCGTAGGCCACTACCTTCAAGGGGCACTCCGGACCCAACAGCACACCTCCCAACGAGCTACCACCAACCCTTCTGACGAAGGGATCTATGGCAAACACATACAGGAGGGGGCTCAGGGGACAACCTTGTCTTACTCTAGAGCTGACCTCAAAGGACTGACCCACCCAACCATTCACAAGAGGGAAGCTCTCGGCTTGTCTATAAATGGTACGGAGCCAATTCACCACCCGCACTGGAAGACCATACCACAGAAGTAGAGCCCAAAGGTACTCATGATTTACCCTATCAAAAGCCTTCGACTGATCTAAGGCTAAAAGGTACTTCCCCCACTTCTCCGCACGGCACCGCTCAAAGGCCTCCCGCACCATCAGGACAGCACTGAAAGTGCTTCGGCCCTTCACAGTGCAGTGCTGAGAAGGAGAGAGCAACTGGCCGGAAACCTGCATCACTCTATTAAAAAGCACCTTCGCCAGAATCTTCCTGTCAGTATTGAGAAGAGCGATGGGGCGCCAGTTCTCAATACATGACTGATCTTTCCTCTTGGACAGTAAGATAAGGGCAGAGACCCTCATGGAGGGAGGCAATAAACCTCTGCCCAGGCTCTCATCAAAAACCTCCACGAGACGCGGAGCCAGGATGTCCCCAAAGATTTTAAAGAACTCAAATGTAAGACCATCTGGGCCTAGGGCTTTCTTGACAGATAAACCATCTATCGCTATCCTGACCTTGTCCACCGTTATTTCATCGCCCAAGGACTCAAGCAGGCCGCTAAAATCACCAAGGCCAGGAGTTTCCCTCAAAAACTGGTCCATCCTCTCTTTGTCAAGTGACTTCTCCGATAAGAGATCGGAATAGAAGGACCGCACAACACCAAGAATGCCCTCCTTCTCCTCCCTAAGGACACCCTCAGCATCGCGCAAGCCCCTCACCTCCTTAGCATCTACCGAGTTCCTACAGCTCTGGAAAGGATCGGGCGAATGGTACCTCCCATAATCCCTCTCCAGAACCAAGGATGCATACCGGTCATACTGTATCTCTCTCATCTGAGCCTTCACCCGGGGGATCTCCCCACTATCCCCCTGGCCAGAGATCAAGAACCCAAGTTTTTTCCTCAGTGCCATGTAGGTGCTCTCTTTTAACAAGTTATTTCTGGCTACAAGGCCCCGAAAAAAGCTCCGGGTCCTTTTCTTCAGCATCTCCCACCATTCAGACCTACTCCAACCTGCCTCCAAAAGTGATTCCTGGGATTCAAAGAAGTCCCTAAAAGACTGTCTTATCAACTCCTCCTCTAGGAGCTTAGAGTTCAGGCGCCAAAGACCCCTACCCTTCCGAAGAGTCTCCGAAGCATTCAAGGACATAGATAGGTAAACGTTGTCGGAGAACTCTACCGGCCTCAGCTCTGGAGCCAAGGTTTTTGAGCTCTCCTTAACAAAAAACCTATCTATCCTAGACCTACAACTACCTCTATAAAAAGTGAAACCCGTGTGGTCTGGAAAATGACGAATGTGTGCATCCACCAGACCAGCCTGCCTGACCATACTTACTAAAAAAAGGGAATCATAGCCCAGAGAAGTCCTTGAACCTCCCCTGTCTTTTGTCCTAGTGACGGTGTTAAAATCACCACCAAAGACTATCTGCCGGGCTGTAAAAAGGTATGGCTTTATGGCGCTGAAGAGGCATTTCCGACCCCACTTTGTTTGGGGTCCATAAATATTAATCAGCCTTAAGTCATGCCCCCTCAGTTTGACATCTATCACCATGCACCTACCTACCTCAAGCTCAATGACTCGCTGGATGGTTATCATGCCGGTAAAAAGCACCGCCACCCCACCGTACGGCTCGGCCGCAAGAGACCAGTAGGAGGGCCCACGCCTCCACTCTCTTTTGGCTTTATGTAGGTCGGCTAGTTGACCTAATCTGGTCTCCTGCAAAAATAAAAAATCAGCCTCAACCATGCTGAAAAAATCAAAGGCCAGATAACGAGCTCGTTCGGAAAGAATAGATGCCACATTAATAGTGGCAAATCTAATGGGCTGGGAAGCCATCTTTCAGAGCTTTAGACAGTAGTAACAACTCACTTCTTTTTTATTTTCCTCCCTGAATCCTCATCAGAGGAGCCAAACCTTTTATAACTAAGGCCTGCCTGCAAAGACTCCTCCCCCCTGAGGACAACTTCTTCCCCCAAGGGAGGGACTCCGCCTGACCCTAGCAACCTACCCGTTGACCCACCAGGATCACCGCCACCCAGGGGCCCTGCTCCCAACAACTTAACCGGATCATGAGGCAAACCAGAGGGTTTGCTATGGGGGACCTCAAGGGGTTTCTGATTAGGAGGTACAGGACACACGGGAGGATCCTGACTCTGAGGAACAAGGACCGGGTCACTCCCTGAAGACCGATCTCTCACCACCGGGGACTCTGGCACCCCACTAGGGGGGCCGGCTTCTATGGGATGGCCAGGGGGGGATCCTGTATCAAGGGGGGAACTAGGTCTTCTACAGAAGGAGGCCCAGATGGGGTTGTCACCTTATCCTTCAAATAGTGCCTAGCAGTTTTCCTGACACTGGTCTTTCTCATTATTTTTGCTATCTCCCCTAAAGGCAGGTCCCTTGACTTTTGTGATTTCCTATTTTGCCTGGTTACTTGGACTAAAGCACCTTCCCTATTCACCCTAATCTCCCCCTCCTCCATACTTTCTTCCTCGCTTGACAAGAACTGGAACCTGTTTGATAGAACTAACCCTTCCTTCCCCGTACCCTTCTTCTTGCTTTTGCTCTTTTGCCTGGACCATTCATTTGTCTGAACTTTGGCCATCAAAGGTACTGATAACTTAGTTACAAGGGGCGGGGGATTTGGCGGAGGAGCAGGACTTTCCATGGGTTCTGCTGGTTTCTCCACTGGTTCCACATTTTCTACCACCTCGACTGCCCTCATTATTTCTTCATCTGTAACCGCGGCGTTATGAGCCGCATGGGGGCACTTACTGAAGGGGTGGCCTATTGTGCCACATAAATTGCACCTGATTTGGTTGCATGTCCTGGTTTCGTGGCCCATGCCCCCACAATGCCCACACTTTTGTTGGGGACAGTTGGCACTGAGGTGGCGGAAGTCCCCACATCTGTGGCACATCCTCGGCTGGCCCGGGTAGAAACATTGGATCCTATCGCGACCAATGAAAGCCGCGGACGGCAAGTGTACTAGGCCAGCCTCCGTGCATTTTAGATCTACTGTGGTGGACCATCCTCCACCCCAGACGCCATGACTTGGGTCTGGCACTTTGACCAGAGGCGAAACCATCTTTGCAAATCTCCCCACCCAAAACCCAAGGTCCGCTGCTGGTATAGACTCGTTTCTTACCAATATAGTAATTTTAACTCGCTCCTGGCGAGTTATGGCGATAGCCTTATAATTAACCCATGGATCTCTCGACCTGCACCCACCCCACCTGCTCCAGAAAGTCTGCAGGCCCTGATATGACACGAAGCTTACATCATACTCCGCAGTGTTAACAGGGTGGATGCAGGTAAAGAGATCCGCTGGGACAAACTTAAATGACTCTAGGAAAATTTTAAAAAAATCTGGTCTGTTAGGGGGGTCTTTCCCCATATATTTTAGTTGTACAACGTTGCGACGCCTGAAGGGCTGAGCCGCCGTTGGGCCAGGCCCTATATTCTGGGTATTCATACTGGGCCTTAAACCTAAGTTAGATACTGCACCCGCATATGACATCATCCCTGGGTGAATACTTGGCCCCGGGAGAGGACTCTTAGGACTTGTATTTGGCCCCGGGAGGGAACTTGGATCTACCTGGCCTGACCCCGGGAGAGAACTTGTACTTGGCCCCGGGAGAGGATCTTTTGACCTCATAATCGAGCCCTGGACAACAATATCTCCCTGTACCCTAAGACTGCTACCCCCCCACAAGTTTTGACGCGATGAAGGGCCTGCCTCTTCTGAGGCTGTCATACAGACTCCAGAACTGCTCACTAGTACATCACCACCAACCAACATGTTAGGCATAGTCTTAGACGCACTTTCTATTAAAGCAGCCGCTTTCCTGGCTCTGTCTGTTATGCATAAGGGACCATATGTAGTATCAATGATTTTGGCCTGAGTCGGACTGAGTTCACTCCTCAAATCCCCCCCCCCCCCCCCCGCTCCTTATGCTCAATCGCAACCACCCTCTCATCTGTACACACCGAGACAGCATTTTTAACTACTCCAACCGTATCAGTAGCATTAGCATTATCGGTAACATTAACATTATCTGCGACATTAGCATTATCAGCAATATTAGCATTGTCAGTAACATTAATAGCTACGTTAGCATTATCAGTAACATCAACATTATCTGCGACATTAGCATTATCAGCAATTTTAGCATTGTCAGTAACATTGATAACTACATCAGCATTGTCAATAATATTAGCATTATCAGTAACGCAAGCATTACCAGTGACATTAGCATTGTCAGTAATATTAGCATTATCAGCTACATTAGCACAATCAATAATATTAGCATTATAAGTAGCATTAGCATTGTCAGCAACGGATGTACTGATCGGGATCGCTGGGTCAGGCCGACAGCGAGACTGCGCCACGGAGGACAGCACAGCTGCTGTGTCACAGGCTACCACCCTGGATCAGACCCCGCCTCAGCTGCTGCCACATTACCGCTAGGTATTGCTTTTATTACATTAATCTTAACATTCTTTGAGTCCGAAGGGATCATGGAGCTTACCGGTCTCTGGGCCGATTTGTCACTTCCGGTATCTTCCGGAAAAGCCGCGGGCGGCTGGGAATACAATACGGTCCCCCCTACAGAAGCCCGCACTGTACACCCACCGGGGACACCTTCGGTTCCTACCTGGCCCTTCACCGACCTTTGCTCACCCTCCAACACACGGATCTCGCTGTAGAGACCGCCATCTTCGGTTACCTCCTGCGACCCGGCCGCCATGTTTGGAGGCAGCGGCGCTGAGTCTTCTAGGAGCGTTGCCTGTTTAATCACTTTTAATTTAACCAGCAATTCTTCCTTTTCTTTCAGGGTTTTGGCTAGCTCTTCAATCTCCGTCGAGTACATCGCTCTGTCGCGGCTAAAAGCGCGATTCCTTTTCTTTCTCTTTTTAGTGATAAGTCTGTCAAGACCGCTGATTTCCAGTTCCAGTGTCTTGATCTGAGCACCAATCTCCATCTCATCTGGCTCACTGTCCTCCGAATCGGGCAGACACACTGTTGCCGGATCCACCGCCATATTAGGCCCGTCCTCCACCTCACCCGATCCCGACTCCTGTTGCATCACAGAGTCAGATGCCTGGATCTCCCGGGCCCCTCCAGACCCCATCCTGGGTCCCGTATGGGAGGATCCTCCCCTAGCCTGTTGTATCAGCACAGGCTGCAGGGTTTCCAGGTCCACACACGGCTGCATGTTCAACCCCGCTGACAGTTTCACCCCGGGCCCCAGTTGCCTCACTGGAGTCAGGGTACACATCTCCACCTCCTGCCCCCCCGTATTAGACTTCATACGGGATAGCTTAGGCCTGGTAAGTTCACTAGGCCCTGGGTGTACGTCCATCTCCTCCATCATGCTTAGGGAAAACACATCCACAGATCCCGGGGGAAACCCCTTCAGTTGGAGGGACCAGATCCGTGGCCCGGTTGATATCAGGCTGGCTGGTAGTATTATTCTCCATACATAACTCCATAGGCCCAGAAGCCTGGGGGCTCTCCCCCACTTCCCCCCCCCAGGATCCTCCATCAAGGCTGGGCTAGGCACAGAACTTTACCCTGCAGGCTTCTGGAAGTCAGAGCTGAAACAAAACACCTCCTCTCTCTGTCCTGCTGTTTCCAGTGGTGCTTTGTGCAGTACTGTGTCCTGCTGAGTCCATTGGTGCTGTGTCCTGTGCTCTGTCCTGCTAAGTCCAGTGGTACTGCAATATAACTATGTTCACTGTTCCTGCAGTATATAAGTCCATTGGTACTGCAATATAACTACGTTCACTGTTCCTGCAGTATATAAGTCCATTGGTACTGCAATATAACTACATTCACTGTTCCTGCAGTATATAAGTCCATCGGTACTGCAATATAACTACGTTCACTGTTCCTGCAGTATATAAGTCCTTTGGTACTGCTGTATAACTCCAGTCCAGTGGTACTGTCCTGTGCCGCATATAATTTTTAAAGGCTTTGACGAGTGTGTGTGGTTTAGGGGTACGCGCTCTTGTGCTGCATATAATGGAGAACCAAAATTTGGAGGATAAAGTAGGGCAAAATCAAGAACCACTTCCTCCTAATGCTGAAGCTGCTGCCACTAGTCATGACACAGACAATGAAATGCCATCAACGTCGTCTGCCAAGGCCGATGCCCAATTTCATAGTAGAGGGCATGTAAAATCCAAAAAGCCAAAGGTCACTAAAATGATCAAAATAAAGAAATTGAAATCATCTGAGGAGAAACGTAAACTTGCCAATATGCCATTTACGACACGGAGTGGCAAGGAACGGCTTAGGCCCTGGCCCGTGTTCATGACTAGCGGTTCAGCTTCACCCAAGGATCTAAGCCCTCCTCCTCCCCCCCCTCTAAAAATTTAAGAGAGTTAAGCTGTCATCAACAACACAGCAAACAACTCTGCCTTCTAAAGAGATGTCATCACAAATCCCCAAGGCGAGTCCAAGGGTGTTGGTGGTTGCGAAGCCTGACCTTCCCATCACTGTACGGGAAGAGGTGGCTCCTTACACCATTTGCAGCACGCCCTCTGCATATGCTGGAAGGATCACCCACAGTGCAGAGACAAATTTGGATAATGAAGGTGTCAATGTTGTACACCGGAAGGAGGATATTGATGTAGCTGGCACTGAGGAGGAACTTGACGAGGAGGATGCTGATGTGGTTATCTTAAATGAGGCACCAGGGGGGGAAACAGTTGTTGTCCATGGGATGAAAAAGCCCATCGTCATGCCTGGGCAGAAGACCAAAAAATCCACCTCTTCGGTCTGGAATTATTTCTATCCCAATCCGGACAACAATTGTATTGCCGTATGTAATTTATGTAAAGCTGCAATAAGCAGGGGTAAGGATCTTGGCCACCTAGGGACATCCTCCCTTCTACGTCACCTGAAGACCCTTCATAATTCAGTGTTTACTTCAGGAACTGTGGCTAGGACCGTCAGCAGTCCAGGGACACCTAAATCCCTTGTCCTGTTGTATCCACACCAGCAACACCCTCCTCGTCAATTTCCTTCGCAATCTCGATCAGAGATAGTCCTGCAGGCCATGTAACCGGCATGACTGAGTCCTCTTCAATCCGGGATTCTTCCAGAGGATCCTGCAGCAGTACGCCTACTACTGCCGCTGCTGCTGGGAGTCGGTCATCTTCCCAGAGGGGAAGTCATAAGACCGCTACGTCTTTCACTAAACAATTGACCGTGCAACAGTCGTTTGCCATGAGCACGAAGTACGACAGTAGTCATCCTATAGCAAAGCGGATAACTGCATACTTGACAGCTATGTTGGTGTTAGACGTGTGTCCGGTGTCCGCCACCAGTGGAATGGGATTTAGACGGTTGATGGAGGTATTGTGTCCCCGGTACCAAATCCCGTTGAGATTCCACTTCACTAGGCAGGCGATACCCGGAGTGTACAGAGAAGTACGAAAAAGTGTCCTCAGTGCTCTGAAAAATGCGGTTGTACCCACTGTCCACTTAACCACGGACATGTGGACAAGTGGTTCAGAGCAAACTAAGGACTATATGACTGTGACAGCCCACTGGGTAGATGCATTGCCTTCCGCAGCAACAGCAGCAGCTGCATCAGTAGCAGCATCTCCGAAACGCCTGCTCGTTCCAAGGCAGGCAACGTTCATTTCGCAGTGTCTTACCCCACTTACACTCTCCTGGGGATTTGTGGTGTCGGACAACGCCAGTAACATTGTGCGGGCATTACATATGGGCAATTTCCAGCACGTGCCATGTTTTGCCCACACAATAAATTTGGTGGTGCAGCATTACCTGAAAAGTGACAAGGGTGTGCAGGATATGCTTGCGGTGGCCCGCAAAATTGCTGGACACTTTCGGCATTCTGCCACTGCCTACCGCAGACTCGAGCAACATCAGAAAAGCCTGAACCTGCCCTGCCATCACCTCAAACAAGAGGTTGTGATGCGCTGGAACTTCACCCTTTATATGCTGCAGAAGATGGAGGAGCAGCAAAAGGCCATTGAAGCCTACACAGCCACCTACAACATAGGCAAAGGAGTGGGGATGCGCCTGAGTCAAGCGCAGTGGAGACTGATTTCCGTGTTGTGCAAGGTTCTCCAGCCGTTTGAACTTGCCACACGAGAAGTCAGTTCCGACACTGCCACTTGAGTCAGGTGATTCCCCTGATCAGGCTGTTGCAGAAGCAGCTGGAGAAAGTGAAGGAGGAGCTGGTAAACCATTGCGATTCCACAAAGCATGTAGCTCTTGTGGATGAAGCCCTTTGTACGCTTTGCCAGGAACCGAGGGTGGTCACAATACATTCTGGCCACCGTGCTCGATCCTCGGTTTAAAGCGTATGTTGTGTCTCTGTTTCCGGTGGACACAAGTCTACAGCGGTGCAAAGACCTGCTGGTCAGGAGATTGTCATCTGAAGAGGACCGTGACATGGCAACAGCTCCTCCTTCATTTTCTTCCACACCTGTGGTTGCGAGGAAACAGCTGAGATTTCATAAACGACCCGCTGGCGGGGATGCAGAGAACATCTGGTCTGGACTGAAGGACATGCCAACCATTGCTGACATGTCTACTGTCGCTGCATTGGATGCTGTCACCATTGAAAAAATGGTGGAGGATTACTTTGCTGACACCATCCAAGTAGACATGTCAGACAGTCCTTACTTTTACTGGCAGGAAAAAAAGGCAGTTTGGAAGCCCCTGTACAAACTGACTCTATTTTACCTGAGTTGTCCCCCCTCCAGTGTGTACTCTGAAAAAGTTTTTAGTGCAGCGGGGAACCTGGTCAGTGAGCGGCGAAGGAGGTTGCTTCCGCAAAATGTTGAGAAGATGATGTTCATAAAAATGAATTATCAATTCTTCAATCAGGACCAGCAATGGCCTCCAGAGACTACAGAGGGACCGGTGATTGTGGAGTCAAGCGGGAACGAATTGATAATGTGTGAGGATGAGGAAGTACACACTGAAGGGGGCAAGGAATCAGAGGATGAGGATGAGGACGACATCTTGCCTTAGTAGAGCCAGTTTGCTTTGTACAGGGAGAGATGAATAGCTTTTTTGTGTGGGGCCCAAACAAACCAATCATTTCAGCCACAGTAGTTTGGTAGGCCCTGTCGCTGAAATGATTGGTTTGTTAAAGTGTGCATGTCCTTTTTCCGCAACATAAGGGTGGGTGGGAGGGCCCAAGGACAATTCCATCTTGCACCTCTTTTTTTTTCTTTGCCAGCTCGTTTTGTGGGGGTCCAAACGAACCAATCATTTCAGCCACAGTTTTGTAGGCCCTGTCGCTGAAATGATTGGTTTGTTAAAGTGTCCTATTTCACCAACATAAGGGTGGGTGGGAGGGCCCAAGGACAATTCCATCTTGCACATCTTTTTATGGCATTATGTGCTCTTTGGGGCCTAGCTTTTCAAACTGCCATCCTGTCTGCCACTGCAGTGCCACTCCTAGATGGGCCACGTGTTTGTGCCGCCCACTTGTGTCGCTTAGTTTAGTCATCCAGCTACCTCGGTGCAACCTTTAGGCCTAAAAACAATATTGTGAGGTGTTCAGAATAGACTGGAAATGAGTGGAAATGAAAGTTATTGAGGTTAATAATAGCGTAGGAGTGAAAAAAAAAACCAAAAAAACCCCAAAAATCTGGATTTTAGCTGTTTTTATGCTTTTTAAAAAAAAAATCAGAACCTAAAACCCAAAACCTTGAGGGGGGTATTTTGGCAAAACCCATTAGAACCCAAAACCTGAAGGTAATCAGAGCCCAAAACCCAAAACACGAAAAGTGGCCGGTGCACATCCCTAGAAATTAGTAGAAATGTAGGAACACACTAAAGCACAAGTATCTAGATAGCTAGAGATATTTTATTAATAGGAGAGCTGTTTATGTTGCCCAATATAGCTACTTAAGAATCACCTAAAATTGGTGTCTCCCTAGTGCTGTAAAAAAAAATGTGACTCTTTGTACCACAATACATAAACAGACTTCAGGATTGTCAGAGGACATGTTTCTTTTACTACAATTTGTTATTCAAAAGATAGAAATAATCTTTTTACATTAGCTCCTTTGAAGAAGAAAGCATTGGTTTCTGGAAATTGTAGGACAAATCAAGGAGACTGCATGTTCAAGTTCCATTCTTTTCTTGAAAATACACTTTGACTAGAAAGCACTTTAATTACTTTAATTAGTGACTACCAGGGCTTCATTGTTCCAGAAGAGCTCCAAACCTACTGTTTGAAATCGAATAGCATAGTGAGCATCAGCCACAGTACTATGTTGGAGGTGTAACAGGTTCACAGAAGTGAACGAGACTCAGCCAACTCAGGCTTCTTTTCCATATGAGTGATGCCCATCAAAAGGCTTCTCCAGAGAGTGGAGAAATTAAATATGCCACTATAGCAAATTCTGAGATGAAGTTTCCAGTCTGTAGCTCATACTAAATTGAACATTGATTAAGGAAACTCTTACAGGCTTGAAGAACTGATGTAATGCACAAGGCGTCTTTCCAAGCAGCGTTTGAAGACTGAGACCAAACTAATTTGTGTGGGCTATTCTTTTTAAGAAATTCGGTCAATGGGGTGGCTCAGGTAGCGAAGTTTTGAATAAACCATCGGTAAGACCCGACCAACCCCAGGAATGTCCGTAGCTGAGACTTTTTTTCCGGTTTAGGCAAATCCCTCACAGCCTCTACCTTATCCACCTGGGGCTTTACTTTCCCCTGACCGACCACATAACCCAAATATTTAGCCTCTGCTATTGCTATCGCACACTTCAGGGGATTCGCCGTAAGGCCGTGACGCCTTAATGACTGCAAAACAGCCTCCACCTTGGGAAGATGGGACTCCCATTTCTGACTGTGGATGACTATGTCATCAAGGTAGGCAGTGGCGTATTTCCTGGTGAGACTTCAACAAATTGTCCATTGCCCGCTGGAACGTGGCTGGCGCCCCATGCAGGCAAAACGGTAATACCTTGTACTGAAAGAGGTGTTGAAAAGGTTATTTTAAGCTTGGCCGAGGCGGTGAGTGATATCTGCCAGTACCCATTTGTCAAATCTAAGGTAGTCAAATATTGACTACTGGCCAGATTCTCCACTAACTCATCTACCCACAGCATTGGATATGTGTCAAACCAAGACCCTTTATTCAGCTTCCTAAAATCGTTACAGAAGCGAATAGCCCCCGAAGGCTTTGGCACAAGGACTATGGGGTTATTACAATCACTGGTGGAATCTTCCACTACCCCAAGTAGCAACATGTCCTCCACCTCTTGCTTTATTGCAGCCCTTCTTGCCTTAGGTATTCTATATGGCCGCTGGTTAATTATAACTCCTGGTGGGGTGACAATGTCGTCTACAATTATTTTGGTACACCCTGGAATAGCCGAAAAAACGTCCATATTATTACCATTTCTAAGGCTTGTTGGCTCTGAGTCGGTGTCAGAAAAGGGGACTATACAGTCCTCGATTTTTACTGCTGACGTGCTGATGTTAATGTTGGAATTTCCTCCACCCACTGCTTTAACAAGTTGACATGATAGACTTGCTCTTTTCGCCATCTACCGAGCTGCTGCACTCTGTAATTTACTTGCCCTACAGGCTCTATTTACCTCATAAGGGCCTGGCCAATGTGCATGCAACTTACTTTCTCTTTCATCCATCTGGGGGACACTGCTAACCATTGGGGTAGAGTAGGGTAGGGAGGAGTCTGGCACCCAAATAGTTAATCTTTTGCTGCTGACAGGCATATCTCCCCACCCCTTCCCCACAGAACTCAGTTTTGAAGTAGGTGCCATAGGAGTTTGGGCTGAAGTTTGGAGAGCTGCACAGTGAACTGAGTTCACTGGGTTTAGGCTTTTTTTGTATTTAGCAGTTGACATAGTGCACGAGTGGCTCTGTGAGACAAAGCGCACTCGTGAGCAGAGAAGAACTGTACAGTGGGGGAGCCGCAGCACCCGCTGACAGGTTGGAAACAGTGAGACTTCTCGCAGTGCTAGCAGAGTGAGGCGCTGCCACAGGCAGTAAGCGCCGGTGCTCTTGCCGTCCCCGGGGCCATGGAATATACCAAGTCCCCTCCTCAAGGAAAGAGGAGGAGTAACTTGAGGAGTAACTTGAGCTAATGGTCGCGATATTCAGCGCTTTGCAGAGGGGAACAGAGGAGCGGATAGCAGCGATTCCACTCACAGGAAGTGTGTGGAAATAACTGTCAGTCTGCACAGGTGAAACAGAGAGAGCCAGGGAGGGGGAAGTTAGAAAATCTCCCCCCTCCCCTGCTGAGTGAGCAGGTGGAAGATTCCTTTTGGCGCCAAATTACAAAGGAAGGAAGGACACAGCAGCCATTTGGAGGAGGCACAGCTGCTGGCAAACATCTCCCTGCTAAGTATCATTTATTTTCTCTATATTGCATGGATAGAGATGTATAATTGTTATGGGCATATATATTAAGTAGAGCCTGTATAAAACAACAAAATGTGGCTCTCCTGTGTTGATTCAGAGATGCTGTAATGTGTTAAGACATAATTAGTTAGTATTTCTGATAACTATTGAGTGTTTGTGCTTGTCTGGTTGTTTGTGGCTTTGTTTTTTCTCCCAATAATGGCTGATAAAAGTAAAGCAACACGTGCCAAACATATGATCTGTTCAAAGTTTAATGTTAAATTAACCAGTGAACGTCTGGATCAGGGGCTTTGTGCTGGTTGTGCTGTGACACCTGTAATATTGCAGCCTAAAGACAGCCCTATTCAGGGGACAGAGCCTCCAGAGTGGATGGCAACCTTTTCACAGCAGAGATCCCAGTGGTGGCTATGAGACTTCCATCTACCTCTGAGATACAACCCCCAGTGAAGTTAGGATGGTAAATGAGTAGTTCATTACCTCCAGAGGTTGTACAATTTCCTTCCCCGGCACTGCTAGGGTCACCCCACAGTGGGGAGGTGGAATGGTCGGCAGTGGCTAGAGGTCTTGACCGACTAAACCAACTGCTGGAATATCCTAGACATTCTTAGCTATAAAAGACATAGATCAGCTAATACGCTGTTGTCTCTGTCTGATTCAGAGGGATCCTCAGTGGAGGAAGGTGAATTGTTAGAGTATTCTGATCTTTCATTAATAGAATCAGAAGGAAGCTCCAGGCACCAGGGTATGGACGATCTGGTAAAAGCAGTACGTCAGACCTTGGGGTTTATTGAAATAGAGGAGACGAGGTCCTTGGACCGGTCTCTCTTTAAGAAGGCTTCTAAACAGGTGGTCAGGTTCCCTCCCTCAGCAGAGTTGAGAGAGATTGCAGAGGCCTCTTGGAAGCATCCGGACAAGAGGTTCACTGTGCCTAGAAAATTTGGTTCATTATATCCTTTACAAGAGGAGGACATGACCAGATGGGAACAGGTGGCGAGAGTAGATGCGCCTGTGGAGAAACTGGTTCGCCAGACCATGCTACCCGTACCAGGAACGGCAGCCCTACAGGATTCGACCGATCGTAAGTCGGAAACTTTTTTGAAATCGGTCTTTACGGCTGCTGGTACAAGCTTCAGACCGGCATTATCTTCGGCCTGGGTAGCAAAGGCTATGGAAACCTGGGCTGGGCAGTTAGAGTCCGCATTACAGGATTTGGAACTGCTCCCCCTGGCCATGCACCTTAAGGAGGAGGCAGGATATATATATATATATATATATATATATATATGAGGCGGCTCAGAATTCAGCCTCCATGTCATCTTCTATTTCTGCTACAGCAGTAGCAGCAAGAAGAACATTATGGTTAAGACCCTGGGATGCGGATTTGGAGTCAAAAAGATCATTAGAATCCATTCCGTATACTAGTGGGATGCTATTTGGTCCAGAGTTGGACTCCTGGATCTCACAGGCCTCGGGGGGTAGGAGTACGTCCTTGCCTGTGAATGCTCCTAGACCCAGAGTTCCAAGGTTTAGTTATTTTAGACAGCCTTTTTGCGGTGGCGCGTCTGGCAGAGGCCAGACAGTCTGGTCAAGGGCTGCTGGAGGTAGGAGATAGTCGCTTAGAGGAAGGTCATCCTTTTCCTCCATGGCAGCAAGGTCCTTTTCCCCCAAGCTGCTGGATAGACCGACAGTATGACTACCACCCTCCTCTGATAACGACGGGGGGAGTGGGAGGACGGCTGCTGGGGTTTGCCCAGCAGTGGACAGAGTCCTCAGCGGACAGGTGGGTTCAGGGGATCATGAGAAGGGGTTACATGATAGAGTTGGTGGAGCCTGCTCCCCACAGGTTTTTTGTAACCAGTTTACCCCGCTGTCCTCAAAAAAGACAGGCAATGCTCTCTTCTGTCGATTTGCTTCTTTTAAAGAAGGTTATTGTATAGGTTCCGGAGTACCAAAGAAGGGAGGGGTTTTACTCAAACCTATTCTTGGTACAGAAACCGGATGGTTCATTTAGACCAGTGCTGAACCTCAAGCAGCTAAATCTGCATCTGAGAGTAGATTCTTTCAGGATGGAATCCCTAAGATCTGTCATAGATGGCCTGGAGGAAGGCCAGTTCATGGTATCAATAGACATCAGAGATGCCTATTTTCATGTGCCGATCTGGGAGGGGCATCAGCCGCTTCTCAGATTCACGGTAGGCTCAGCTCACTATCAGTTCAGAGCTCTTCCGTTCGGGCTTACCACAGCCCCAAGAGTATTCACAAAGATTATGGCGATTATGGCAGCACTACCTCACTCCAAAGGGGTGCAGATTGTACCTTATTTGGACGATCTTCTAATCAAGGCGTCAACGGTTCAGTTGTTGGAACAACATCTTTGCCTTACGGTGAGGGTGCTGGAACAGCACGGTTGACTCCTGAATGTAACAAAGTCACAAATGATCCCTTGTCAGAGAATGACATTTTTGGGACTAATAATGGACACTGCAAACAACAGAGTTTTTCTTCCAGAGGACAAGATAAGGTCCTTGATGGAGTGGACAGACAGGGTTCTGTCACACAGGAGGCTGTCAGTACTCATGTGTATGAAGCTGCTAGGAAAGATGTTGGTGGCATCTTTTGAGACGCTGCCATACGGAAGGATCCACTCCAGATGTCTTCAATGGGACATTCTGAGGAAGTGGTCGGGGTCCTTCCTCTGTTTTGATCACCAGTGGATGAGGTTATCGCTAGAGACGAGAAAATCCCTCAGCTGGTGGTTGTTAAAGGACAACCTAATAAAGGGCAGATCCTTTGCCCCGTGGGCCTGGATCTTAGTATCCTCAGACGCCAGTCTGAGTGGTTGGGGGCAGTGGTCCTTCATCTAAGGATGCAGGATCTGTGGTCAGAGAGACTTCCCATAAATGTGCTGGAACTTATGGCAATCCTGAAAGCACTGCAGAGGGCTCAGGGTGTGTTACAGGGAAGGCCGGTTCGCATCCAGTCCGACAATGCCACGGCAGTGTCATACACAAACAGACAAGGGGGCACCAGGAGTGCAAGAGCGATGAGGGTCACGTTTCAGATTTTTGCCTGGGCAGAAAGAAACGTGCCTGCGCTGTCAGCGTTGTTTATCCCATGGAAACAGAACGTACAAGCAGACTATCTAAGTCGGCATGAAATTCTACCAGGGGAGTGGGCTCTGCATCCGGAAGTATTCCAGTTGCTGGTGGACAGATGGGGACTTCCGGATCGAGACCTGAGGGCGTCAAGAGTCAACAGGAAAGTCCCAGAGTTTTGCGCAAGAACAAGGGACCCACTGGCTGTGGCAGTGGACGTCCTAACTATGCCTTGGGACTTCAGGTTCGGACACCTGTTCCCCCCATATCAATGATTCCCAGGGTCCTCCAAAGGGTCAGGCAGGGAGATTGACCAGTCATTCTGGTAGCTCCAGCCTGGCCACGAAGGGTATGGTTCCCAGAGATTCTTCTGGTAGCAGTAGGTCAAGGGGTTCGGTTGCCACTTCAAAGAGATCTGCTGACCCAGGGACCGTCCTACATCAGGGTCTAGACCGGCTGAATTTAATGGCATGGCTTTTGAATCCAGTCTGTGGAGAGCCAGAGGGTTCTCTGTGAGTGTAGTAGACACTCTCCTAAGAGCCAGGAAGCCAGTTTCGGCTAGGATTTATCACCGCATCTGGCATGTGTATATAACGTGGTGTAAAAAGAAATCTTACAATTCAAAATCCTTTTGTCTGGCTAGATTTCTAGTTTTTTTGCAGGGTGGCTTGGATGCGGATCTTCGGTTGGGAACCTTAAAGTTTCAGGTGTCAGCATTATCAGTGTATTTTCACAGACGGCTGGTGGAGATTCCGGATGTTAGAACTTTCTTGCAGGGAGTTCTTCACATCCAGCCACCCTACGTGCATCCTATGGATCCTTCGGATCTTAATTTGGTCCTGGACATGTTGCAGGAGCCTCCATTCGAACCACTTCGCTCAGCGGAATTGCGGGTCTTGACTTGGAAGGCAGTTTTCCTGCTGGCTATTGCCTCAGCTAGGAGGGTCTCCGAGCTTGGGGCCTTATCTTATAAAGAACCTTATTTGATCTTTCATGAGGATAGGGCAGTTTTAAGGACTATTCCATCCTTCCTCCCTAAGGTGGTGTCGGGTTTCCATATTAATCAGGAAATAGTAGTTCCGGTATTCAAAGAGGATCCTCAGGTTACTGGAACAAAAGGAAGTAAATGTTTAGATGTCGTTAGGGCGTTGCGGATATATGTTAAGAGAACTGCAAAGATACGTAAGACAGATTCTCTATTTGTGTTATTTGATTTCGCTAGGCGAGGATGGCCTGTGTCTAAGCAATCAATTGCTAGGTGGCTTACCCTAACAATTAGGGAGGCTTATGTCCGTACTAAGCGTCCTGTGCCGAAGCGTATTGTTGCCCATTCTACCCATTCAGTTGGGGCGTCTTGGGCAGCGCGAAACGGGGCCTCAGCGGACCAGATATGCAGGGCAGCTACCTGGTGCTCGGTCCATACTTTCACAAAATTCTACCAATTTAATGTTTTTGCGTCTGAGGACGCCTCAATTGGGCGTAGTGCTCTACGTGCGATCAGAGCGGTCCTACCCATCAGAGGGACCTCTTTAGTAAGTCCCCATGGTTAGCAGTGTCCCCCAGATGGATTTATACTTACGATAAATCGGTTTCTCTGATTCCATCTGGGGGACACTGCGTTCCCCCCCCCCCTTTTCTTTGTTTTGTGTGTGTTTGGTTGATTGGCCTATCTTCCTAGGGCTTTGTTAATCAAACTGAGTTCTGTGGGGAAGGGGCGGGGGGATATGCCTGCCAGCAGCAAAAGATTAACTATTTGGGTGCCAGACTCCTCCCTACCCTACTCTACCCCCATGGTTAGCAGTGTCCCCCAGATGGAATCAGAGAAACCGATTTATCGTAAGTATAAATCCACTTTTCCTGAGATGGTACTAGGACGAGCACTTTGTCATCTGGGTTAAAGGTGTGTAGGATGGCTCGAGTATCATAACCCTTCTTTTGCCATCCCTGTGCATCCATCAGATGTTGTTCTACCAAAGGGTTGATCTGTTGTAGCCCATCGTATAATTGGCCCACAAATTGTACTATATTTGGTTCTTTGGCATCCTGCAGTTCCCACCCTTCTTTGAGGATGTATGGAACTCCCCAGGGCCATCTCCCAAACAGGAGCTCAAAGGCATTAAACCCCATTGATGCCTGAGGCACCTCCCTTATCATAAACATGAGATAGGGTAATAGGGTGTCCCAATCTCTTTTATCCTGAGATCATTTGCTTTTGGGTTCTATTAAACCGATCAACCAACCCATTGGTTTGTGGATGATAAACCGAGGTCTGCAGTCTTTGTACCCCTAGCAATTTGCATAACTTCTTCATTAAACCTGACATGAAGGGGGTTCACTGATCCGTTAGGATCTCTTTCGGGATTCCCAGTCGAGTGTACAATAACAGTACAGGTATTGCAGCTTCTTGGCCTTTATCTCCAGTTCTGGGGCATGAAAGACAGGATCAAGTAGGGTCGGAGCAGGGGAAAGTCTTGTCCCAGAATAAGTGGGTATGGCAGCCTTGGGGCTATTGCTGCTACCACTTGCACTGTTCGTCCCTTTACAGTAATGGGAAGATTGACACGGTCATATTCCTCGGTGATCCCGTGAATGCACAGGACTTTCACCGATGGTAGCCGGGTCGACAGGCCTTCTGGAACCACAGTGCCGGATACCAAGGTGATTTCACTACCCAAGTTCACGAACGCTAACACCGCTTGTTGCCGTATGAGGACAGTTACTCGGAACAGCAGTGGATTCCCCGTGTATGAGGACATGGTGAAACAAGCAGGAAACCTGGGGTCTAGTCGAACCACCGAACTATCCATCGGTTCTGGTAGTTTTGGACAATGTCTTCGGAAGTACCCCTGCTCAACACGCTCAAAACACTTCGCTGGGGTCACTTTGTGGTCTGTCCTAACCTCTGGTGTTGGATTCGGCCTGAAGTCTGGCTTGACAATTTTCCCATCTGTCCGGGTCATATTTTCAACAGCATAATACCGGTCAACAGCTGTCGCAAGTTCCTCAAACGACTGAGGGGCGGTCTGTAGAACCCATCTCTGTAACTCTCGACTCAGATTTCTCTCACAATGGTCGATAGCCAGGATTTCTAAAATTCTGACCGGTGTATTATGGTCAGGCTCCAACCAACTTTTTGTTAACTTTGCCAGGTCTGCCAGCTGGGCACGCATTGCAGATCCCAGTCTAAACTGCCAGTCATGGAATCGTTGCGCCTTCTTGGGCCCTGTCACCCCAATCTGTGCCAAAATGGTGGCCTTTAGATACTTAATGTCCGCTGCCTGATCTCCGGGCACATCTATATAAGCCCGCTGGGCTTCACCCGTCAAATAATTAACCAGTTTCTCTACCCATTCACGTGTTGGCCACTTAAGACGTGTCGCCGTCCTTTCAAACAATAATAAAAATGCCTCAACGTCATCAGAGGAGGCCATCTTTTGTAACACAGAGGGTTCGTGCTCACTTTGTCTGAGCTGACTGAGCTCCTCCCGCAACAGTCTGTTACTTTCCACCTGAGTCTAGGCGACGGCTAGCATTTGGCTCTGCTGGGCCTGTCCTGCTATGTGGCTGCCACATTAGTTAACGCTCGGATGACTTCCTCCATCTTGCTATCTGATCTGGCGGAATAGTGAAACTGCACTTCCGTTAACATACACTGACAAGCAAATAGGAAAAACAACAACAAAAGCAAAACCCACTTTTCTTTTTTTCTTAAGCAGTAGCTGTTTATTTCAGCATAAAACAGCATAAACAGCATAACATAAACACAAAGAATCCATGACTTCCTAACAGCTAACTATGCTCAAAGCCCCTCACTTCCTAGGGAAATAGGCAGAATTCGGTTCAAACGCCGCCATTCACGGGGAATCGCGGTGTTTGGCCTAAAATTATGCGCTTCCCGGGGCCCCGCCCCCTACATGCCCACCTCTCCCTGGCAGCTCCCGGAAGAACAATTTCAAATGTTGGCAAGTATGATATATATATATATATATATATAATTGTAAAATATTAATTAATGCATAAAACACACAAGGCCTGTTTCATTAAGGAAGGGAGAGACACAAAAATTTGTAACTTTGCACCTTGTCAAAGCTATGGTGCATTGGAGGGGGATGTAAATTTAAAATCTGGGGGCAGGTTTATAGTTAGGGTAGGGCATGCATGTCCTATATCAACTTTAAATTGTGGTGTAAACATAAAGCTAACAAGTATTTGTGTGCTACATAAAAACAAGCCAGTATTTAACTTTTGTGCAAAATAATAAACTAATATGCACCCCTTGCATTGTAACATGGTTTTGTCAAGGAGAAATGTTACTCATTTTTTTACTTACTTTCCTTAATGAATCA
This sequence comes from Mixophyes fleayi, assembly GCF_038048845.1. NCBI lineage: Eukaryota > Metazoa > Chordata > Amphibia > Anura > Limnodynastidae > Mixophyes > Mixophyes fleayi. The sequence goes on from NC_134404.1 coordinate 229,156,427, forward strand.
GGCCCACATTATTCTGCAAGTCAAAGTTAGACAAATTGCGCCGTTCTTTCTTACAGGATCTTGCAGTGTAGACTACCTGACGTTCTCTCTTGCTTGTTCTTGGAGTGTTATTGTCACTTGGCTGGCTTCTGGAAACTTGGAGTCCTGTATTGAAAATATGCAAAAATTGTATTATAATGCAAAATGTTACCAAACCCTGAATGATTCACAACACTATTATGACCAAATAAAAAAAATCCTTGTACAGGTATATATAGACAATAAAATATATGATCATTATTTATAGTCATATACTAACATCTACCAAAACATGACAATCAGTTAACCCCCCCTTAGCCAATTAATAATTTTAATGCTCTTGCAGCCTATCCCCCCCATGGCCAATTAATAATATTGTTGCCCCTGCAGCCTTTTCCCCCTCCCCCTGAGTCATGATCCTGCTTCATAGACAATTAATATTAATGATACCCCCGCAGCCTATTCATTCCCCCTCATAGAGAATTAATAATAATTATGCCCCCCCCCCCCGAGTCATGATCCCACCTCAATAAACAATTAATAATAATGATGCCCCCGCAGCCTCCTCTTGACTTTAACTTATCTTGTGGACTGCCGGACTGGTGCTCTTCTGTCCCGTGCGACACTCCAATGCTTCTTTCTTCTTGCAGTGTGGACGCGGTCTGTCTGTTTAGTGTAGTCATGGAGATATTAAATGCTCACATGACCACACTAAACAGAGCACCACGCCCACACTGCCTGGCGACTAACAGCTTCTGATTTGCTTTTAGCTGCCGTCTGTCTGGAGGATTGGGGAATCCCTCTATTGAGCTAGTGAGTGACAGACTGACTCAGGCCCGTCCCCTTGAGACCAGGGGTGGCCCCGATAAGTGAGCTAGACTGTAGTTTTGCAGAATAAAAATGCATGAAAAAAAATCTTTGTGCCAATTCTGCGCCCCTCCCACAGACACAGCGCCCAGGCTGCAGCCTGATCAGCCTATTGGTTGATCAGGCCCTGGGAATGCTTGTACCAAGTGGTGCAGAAACTGAATAATGTTATCTTGCTCAGCATCCTGCTTTTCCACTCATTCAGAGAGGTCAATTATGTTTTTTTCTTTACTTATAGAGAAATTACTTTAATGAAAACACACTGGGAACTGTTATCTCTGAGATTCAGAACATTAAAGTCTTTGGAGAGATGCACCTGTCACAAAACAAGTCAAGCTTTGCTATATAAAGGCAATACTATCTGTGCTAGAAGAAATGTCATGCACAGTGGATGTGGTTTCTTAGTTTGGATATGACAAAATATTATTGGCCAGTGACTGTGTAGAAAGTCTCCTGATTAAATTATTTATGTCCTAGAGATCACTGTCAACACTTCAAGTTATATGATTATTATTCCCCCTCAGAAATATAATAAAACTGTTAAAACAACACAGTATTCATTTTATTCTGCTATTTAAACTTTGTATAATACTTAACCAACTAGTACATTGCAAGTCAAGAAAGTTATTATTTTCTTAAGCACATAAAGTGCAAGTGGTTATTTATCAGTACTGTATTATCATCATCAACATTTAATTACCGCCACTAATTCCGCAGTGCTGTACAGAGTATATTTGTTAATTACATCAGTCCCTGCCCCCTTGGAGCTTACAGTCTAAATTCACTAACACACAAACCGACTAGGGTTACTTTTGTCAGAAGACAATTAACCTACCTGCATGTTTTTGGAGCGTGGGAGTAAACCGGGGCACCCGGAGGAAACCCCTGCAAACACAGGGAGAACATACAAACTCAGAAGTGCTAACCACTGTGCCACTGTCCTGCTCATGACTATGATGACAAGAGATGGGTAGACCCAATTGGCTCAATTAGAAATGTATCTGACCATAGTGTGTGTGGAATGTAAAGAATGATAAAGTAATGGATAACCCCTACATTTACACACCACCCATTTCCCTTACATGCACAAGATTCACAATAACAATAAGTAAGCTGCACCATGACAGTGTAGCATTATATTTACTTGGAACGAAGAACTATTCTGCTACAAAAGTGATTTAGGAAATGTAGTGCTATTCATGAATTCAGGTGAATATGTGAGAATATAATGTTTGGTGTTTCATACATATTGTGCATGGTTGCATAAGAAGTTGTCTTACATTTACCTGTGTACAAACATATAACAATCAATATTATTATTATTATTATTATTAATATTTATTTATAAGGCGCCACAAGGCATCCGCAGCGCCGTACAGAGACAAACAAAATTACAATACAATGGGAGACAGCACAGTACAGTAAACACAGCAACTCAGTAAGCTCAATGCACAGCTAGAGAGGGCGGGGAAGGGGGAGGGAGGATCCGCAAACGACGGGGCCCAAGAAGGAGGGCGCGGAAGACAGGGAGACCCCCAGGGGGGAGGAGGGAGCGAGAGTGGACGTGGGGTGGAGGACCCTCGAGGAGGAGGGCTAAGTAGCTGGAGAGCAGAGTTAGAAGTGGTGGAAACAGGAGGAGAGATGGCCCTGCTCAGAGGAGCGTACAATCCAAGGGCCATCTCTAATATTATCTAATAATAATATCTAATCTAATATTTTTGTTATTAGGGTCATCTCATGTCAGAATCATTCCATGGAAGTTCCTATGGGATCTGTCAGACATCGATGTGATATCAGAACCTATTGTATGTCTCCTGAGCTACATTTTAAGGACATTGATATTTTATTATACAGATATCAGAAAATTTTGTACAAAATCCCAATTTTACTGAATAGTATATATTATTAAAGTATAATTTAACGTAAATGTATTTTCCAGCTAACACCCCCCTCCCTCAAGCAGCAAAACAGTGGCGTTCCGATCCAAGGCTCATCTGCAGTTCAGGTTAACTTCATCCAACTGTTCTTCACCCCTTACCCCCATAACCAGAAGAAGAGTTTCAAACCATGCAGTGGTTTGAGTTTAACAATGAAGGGACAAGTGGTTTGAGTTGACAATGAAGGGACAAGAAGCAATCACTATGCTGGTGGGATGACACCAGCCATGGGACCTCCACAGGTCTGCTAGTTGGAGGAAGGGGTTTGTTAAGTAAGTTAAATACAAATAATATCCAATTATTCTGTATAGCCAAACTTTAGTTTACAAATCTTCATATAAGTGAAGAAGGGATTATTTTTTTTTATCTTTTTATGTTCCATCTTTCAAACAAGCCAAATCCTCTACTAACCTTTGAATAAACTGAAGACAAAGATGAAGATGCTTCTATTCATGTGCCTATTGTGCAGTCAAACATTTTACCACTTTTTTGCATTTTACGCCTGTCAGGTTTTGCCTTTTTTCTTTTCTCTGAACTGATATTTTGACTGGAAGTGTAATAGGAAAAATGTGTTAAGTGGTATGCAGTAAAATGTGAATTTTATAAAACTAGCATAATTTATACTGATATTTCCAGTGCCAGAAATATAGAGAAATGCAATATTAATAGTATATCACATTTTATATTGAAATCTATTAAAATGTAATGAAGAGCATTATCTTCTAATTAATAATAAGTGCATCATATATTTCATACAAGGCTAAGCAGAATATGTAAATAATTTAATCTATAATGCATTAAAATTTCAGTAAGGCTCAAAAGCAAGTGTTATCTAAGTATAATTTGCATCACTGCAATGTTTCTTTTGGTTGTTGCTATATGCCAATTAAAAATTTCAGATATCTCAGCTATTTCACTTACTTACGAGTGTCAATCCACTATATGTGTATATAGCCATTAACTTGGCAATTTGGCCAGACATCTATTTGTGTGCGGGCTCAAAATGACCAACAATCCAGAACAAAATCTGATTGAGATTTAATTTTGAATTTGGCATGCTGGAAAACCCAGTCAACCAAGGACTGGGATCTATATGTGTGTGCAGTTATTGACTGACTAGTCTAATTGGGCCCTATATGATCCAGCCATTCAGACCCACCACACCAGGGCATACAGGTATACATCATTACCTTCATGGTGACCCCAAATGTAGCCTTGAAAATATTACTCTAATTGATGGGAGATTTCGTAACACCTCTGCCCATTACACACCTCTGGAAAACAGAAAGGGTCCTCAATCCCTCAATCAGTCCTGGGTTCCTGAAGTACTTCCTGAGATTGGTTATTGGGGAAAATACATTCCCTGGCAAACCCAGTGGAGGGATGACTCTTGTATTTATATACCACTGTGGAGACCACTATCTGGCCCTCTTGGTACTGGTACAAAAAATACAAAAGTGGAAGCTGCTCAAATCAATTTATAGGCAATAACAGGTGCTTGAAAGGGTGGGGTTATCCTGCAAGGAACATACACACAACATTTTTTTCCCCCAGCACACTGCTATAGCCAGCAACAGATCTGCCATTTCTACTGTAGATAAAAATGCAAAAGTCTTTGTTGCACACATTTGCAAATGTATGTTTAAGCCATCCGCCACGCCAAGGCGCTTTTGCTAATAGGATGGTCCTACTCTAAACAATGAGAGTCCCATATATTTGGGCCATACATATGTGTTTTTAAATTGAGAGCCAACTTACCAAAGAGGTACCCCAGAAGCCTCCAAACAGCAATTCAGTGCCAGTACCCCCTCTCAGCTACTGACACCAACATGCCTCTCAGACAAATACAAAAGTGGAAGCTGCTCAAATCAATTTATAGGCAATAACAGGTGCTTGAAAGGGTGGGGTTATCCTGCAAGGAACATACACACAACATTTTTTCCCCCAGCACACTGCTATAGCCAGCAACAGATCTGCCATTTCTACTGTAGATAAAAATGCAAAAGTCTTTGTTGCACACATTTGCAAATGTATGTTTAAGCCATCCGCCACGCCAAGGCGCTTTTGCTAATAGGATGGTCCTACTCTAAACAATGAGAGTCCCATATATTTGGGCCATACATATGTGTTTTTAAATTGAGAGCCAACTTACCAAAGAGGTACCCCAGAAGCCTCCAAACAGCAATTCAGTGCCAGTACCCCCTCTCAGCTACTGACACCAACATGCCTCTCAGACAAATACAAAAGTGGAAGCTGCTCAAATCAATTTATAGGCAATAACAGGTGCTTGAAAGGGTGGGGTTATCCTGCAAGGAACATACACACAACATTTTTTCCCCCAGCACACTGCTATAGCCAGCAACAGATCTGCCATTTCTACTGTAGATAAAAATGCAAAAGTCTTTGTTGCACACATTTGCAAATGTATGTTTAAGCCATCCGCCACGCCAAGGCGCTTTTGCTAATAGGATGGTCCTACTCTAAACAATGAGAGTCCCATATATTTGGGCCATACATATGTGTTTTTAAATTGAGAGCCAACTTACCAAAGAGGTACCCCAGAAGCCTCCAAACAGCAATTCAGTGCCAGTACCCCCTCTCAGCTACTGACACCAACATGCCTCTCAGACAAATACAAAAGTGGAAGCTGCTCAAATCAATTTATAGGCAATAACAGGTGCTTGAAAGGGTGGGGTTATCCTGCAAGGAACATACACACAACATTTTTTCCCCCAGCACACTGCTATAGCCAGCAACAGATCTGCCATTTCTACTGTAGATAAAAATGCAAAAGTCTTTGTTGCACACATTTGCAAATGTATGTTTAAGCCATCCGCCACGCCAAGGCGCTTTTGCTAATAGGATGGTCCTACTCTAAACAATGAGAGTCCCATATATTTGGGCCATACATATGTGTTTTTAAATTGAGAGCCAACTTACCAAAGAGGTACCCCAGAAGCCTCCAAACAGCAATTCAGTGCCAGTACCCCCTCTCAGCTACTGACACCAACATGCCTCTCAGACAAATACAAAAGTGGAAGCTGCTCAAATCAATTTATAGGCAATAACAGGTGCTTGAAAGGGTGGGGTTATCCTGCAAGGAACATACACACAACATTTTTTCCCCCAGCACACTGCTATAGCCAGCAACAGATCTGCCATTTCTACTGTAGATAAAAATGCAAAAGTCTTTGTTGCACACATTTGCAAATGTATGTTTAAGCCATCCGCCACGCCAAGGCGCTTTTGCTAATAGGATGGTCCTACTCTAAACAATGAGAGTCCCATATATTTGGGCCATACATATGTGTTTTTAAATTGAGAGCCAACTTACCAAAGAGGTACCCCAGAAGCCTCCAAACAGCAATTCAGTGCCAGTACCCCCTCTCAGCTACTGACACCAACATGCCTCTCAGACAAATACAAAAGTGGAAGCTGCTCTTGGTACTGGACCAGCATCAGGAAAGATAAAGGACGTGGGCTCCACAAGAGGGGAGAATCAGGCAAGCCACAGCTCGATATATTAAGTGGAACATAGAGTGGGGTATCTGAAGATCTCCAGCAGGATGCCTTTGCAAAACTGTACAGTGTGTAACACTTATCAAATTAACACCAGTACTGAATGTTATTATACTGTTGGTTGAGGACAAAAATTAACAGGTTATTCACTATTCTCTTTGGACAAACCCGGGAAAGAAAATCAAGAGTTAGGCTGGATCACCTGATATTTGCTACTAGAGCCTAAATAACTCTAAATGGCTGAACACAGGGTCATCTTGGTCACCAGTTTGAACAACGCACGAAGTTACAATTCTTAAGTGCACCACTGACAAAACTGGCCACACCTTTGATGTAAAATTGTTAATGCAGTTAGATAGTGTTGAGAGTGAGTGAAAATAATCTAGATTATACCTGTCAAGACTGTAATATAATTCCTCTGCAGTACCCCTGTTTTATCAGAAGTGCTGCTTTAGTGGACTTTTGAGACTATATGCACCTCACCCACAGGAGTTAACCTCCTTCCCTGATCATCATCTGCACCTGTCCCACTGCTTTATATGCCTGCCTCAAACCTTGCACATGAATAATTGCATTAATTGTTGCTGTCTTTATCCTTTGTTTGGGACTGTCTGTTTTCATTGTTTGCTCTAATGCATCCCTGGCCCTCCCTGATACCACCATTCCTGCATTCTCCCAGCATCAGTTCTCAACAATTGCCTGTGTCTTGTATCATCCGCATTGCAAACGTCTTTTGTTCCTGCAATTACCTGTTATACAGTATTATTTCAGAGACTGGACTCTTTATACCCAGCCACACACCAATTCTGTTTGTTTATATGCTACAATACCTGGTCTGAGCTACTGTTTCACTTCTTTCTCCTGTTGCATTACTAAACACTATTACTCTCAAACTCCTTTTATTGTGTTCTAATAAACACGTCATTTTGGCTCATCCCCCTTTAATATTTGGCCTTTTGAGTTGTATCTGGCAGGGGCTTTATCAGGTCAACCCCTGGTGAGTGAAGAACACATCCATTACCTGCTGCAAGCCTCCTCAGAACTGATCCAGGTGGAGACACTGAAACGTGACTGAAAACAACTCCAGTCATGGGGTATACCCATTGTCGGACTGTCCCGCCGGGGAGCCGGTATTGCCCGGAAGGCACCGACCCTGATGGCTCCACTGTTCTTTGGTGGGGGAAGCGGGTAAAAATGTTAAAAAAAAAGAAAAATACTCACGTGATCACAGCGCCGATGCCCTCCTTCCTCCTCTCTGCTCTGTTCACACTGGTTGTCGGGTGTGACATCATCAGTAAGGAGCGGCTCAGAGAGGAGTCGGCAAGAAGACAGAAGACAAGAAGAGAAGAAAAGAGAAGAAAGAAGCTGATAGAAAAGGTAAATGAAGGAAGCAAGGGGGAGCAAAGGCAGCATGGCAGACTGTGACGGGGGGCAAAGGTAGCATGGCAGACTGTGAACAGGGGCAAAGGCAGCATGGCAGAGGAAGAAGGGGGGACAAAGGCAGCATTGCAAAGGAAGAAGGGGGGCAAAGGCAGCATGGCAGATTGTGAAGAGGGGCAAAGGCAGCATGGCAGAGGAAGAAGGAGGACAAAGGCAGCATGGCAGAGTGTGAAGGGGCAAAGGCAGCATGGCAGACTGTGAAGGGTGGCAAAGGCAGAATGGCAGACAGTGAAGGGTGGCAAAGGCAGCATGGCAGACTGTGAACAAGGGGCAAAGGCAGCATGGCAGAGGAAGAAGGGGGACAAAAGCAGCATGGCAGAGTGTGAAGAGGGGCAAAGGCAGTATGGCAGAGGAAGAAGGGGGACAAAGGCAGCATGGCAGAGTATGAAGGGGGGCAAAGGCAGCATGGCAGACTGTGAAGAGGGGCAAAGGCAGCATGGCAGACTGTGAACAGGGGCAAAGGCAGCATGGCAGAGGAAGAAGGGGGCAAAGTCAGCATGGTAGAGTGTGAAGGGGGCAAAGGCAGCATGGCAGAGTGTGAAGGGTGGCAAATGCAGCATGGCAGACTGTGAACAGGGGCAAAGGCAGCATGGCAGAGTGTGAAGGGAGGCAAATGCAGCATGGCACAGTGTTGTAAAAGGGGGCAAAAGCAGCATGGCACAGTGTGATAAAGGGGGGCCAGGAGAAGGGGGAGCAAAAGCAGCATGGAGGGTGCAGTGTGATCATAAGGCGGCACAGCATGGTGCTGAAGCGGCACAGTAATGTGTGTGTGATGGCACAGTGGGCTTGTGGCAATGTAATGTGTGTGTGTAGTAGGTGGTGGCTAACTAATGGGTGCTATTTTGTTTGTGGGGTGATGGTGAGGCAATTTAATTTTATAGTGGGGACTATTAATTTAAGATGGGGTGGTTTGGGGGCTATTAATTGAATGTGGGGCTGAGTTTGAATAGCATGAGGTCTATTTATTAAATGTGAATATGAATTATTTAATAGCAGTGACGGTTGGGGGAAATAGGTATATTTATTATACGTAAATGCTATTAATGAATTGCTGGGACTGTTTGGAGGGAGGGAAATAGGTTTATTTATTAAATGGGAAAACTATTACTTTAATGTTGGGGCTGGAGAAAGGCCTGAGTATTAATCGTGGGTCCTATTGATTTAATGCTGGGGCTGGTTCGAATTTTCTAAATGCAACAATTTTTTTTTTTTCCAAATAGGGCCCCCAATATTCCAGGATCCAGACAAGCCGCAACTAAAGAAATCAGCAGCCACAGGTGGTGAAAGTGACAACAACAGTTAGGAGAGAGCAGGACAGTCTGTCAAATGTTCTGATTCTAGTGGGACAATTCCGATTATTGGTGACTGTTCTGCCCAATCTAAGGGACAGGTCAAGACTGTGTACTCTTTACTATTCTTTATATACTACACTATGGTGCTAGCTGTCCTTCATGGGCTGACCACTCCCCCTCTAGTGTCTGGTCTTGTCTCTATGATGGCTGGCCACACCCCCTCTGGTGGGCTCCTAGAGTTGCAGTTTCCCAGTTGCCAGTTCATGCCCCAGTCCAACACTGAGTATACCTGTTCAGGGGTTACAATTATAATAATCCTTCAGCTCAAACTCAAACAAAATGCACTATGGGGACAATAGAACAATATGATGATTCTCCAATACTAAAATTTGGCACTGGAACACAGCTGCGGTTTTGAAAACTGTGAGATTCTGAATACATGTTGACACTGTTCTTTTTATTATTCTTAGTTGTAAATACATATCTTAAACTGTGGTATTATTTAAGTGAAAGAACCATTTCCCAAGGCATGATCTGTGGTTAGTTATGAGCAATAGGCACAGATAAGAAGCACAAATATTTATGCTGTTTCAATATACTTTATTGCAAAACAAACACATCATGAAGCATAAAATGCTAAAATAGCGTAAAAGTGCTTGCTGACAATTAGACTTTCCTAAGTGTAGCCCAATTTTTTTACACTAGCCAATGTTATGGACAGAAAAAAACATATAACAGAAAATAGCATTCACAGAAAGTATTGGCATAGCCATCATCAGATAGCTTCCTCAATTTTGCCAGTTTAGTCATTTTTCACAACTGATCATTGAAAAAACCATTACAATCCTGTACAGTTATCATAGCATGAACTCATCAGCTCACCAATCTAAGTAGAAAATCCATGAAATCAACAGAAATAAATCTTTTAAACATGTTATATTGTAAAAGTGAACATGTCGGATTTATCAGCCATTACTTGTGGCACTACAAGTGTCAGCAGGCACATGAGCACTTGTAGTGTCTGTACTTTTAATGGTGTCCCCATCGGGAAATTTTAAGTCTTGACATATCATAAAAATATACATATTGCCCCACTGCTGATGAAATAGTAAGCCACTGTTATTAAAAAAACAAAACAGAAAACAAGCAAACAAAAAACACTTACATTTACTCTATAATTACATTTGGGCCACTAATTTATTCTGAAAATAAACTGTCCCCAGATGAAAATTAATAATAATTTTTGCCCTGCTACAACTGCAAAAAAGTTTATTTAATCTTCTATTGTGCCTCCTGTTATATTAACATTGCCCTGCAGTGTAACAGTGATGTGTTTGGCAATCTCGCCTTTAGCAAGCAGCCTGTTGTGTCTTGCGATTTTGAATTCAGACTCGGGTGAATTTACAAAATCGCAGCTTTATATATTTGGCAATTTGTATTGCTAGAGTGGAAAAAAATCGGGACTGCGATTTGTAGCAATTTTGCAAATGGCGATTTTGAAAGAAACACATCTACATTTTACATGAAATCGCCGGTTAATAAATCGGCGATTTTAAACTCGCCCAAGAAAATCGTTGGAAATTCAAAACCGCAACTTGATACATTTACCTCCAGGGGGTAAGGGTTCCCTTTACAATGCAGCGCCGCTTCAAATTTAATCGCGGAAGAGGCTGAACACGCGGGTGTTGAAGAACCCGCAGATTGATACATTTACCCCCAGGTCTCTTAATTTGCTCAGTCTGTTATAGGATATAAGCACCTGATTTTTGCTTGTACTAGTTACAAGGCATGCAGTAAAATGGCAATCAGATTGGTTAAAATGGAGAATAATAATCAGGTTGCTAAAAGAACAAGAACACAAAAAATGAATTCAGTATATTGGTAGTTAAAAGGCAAGGACTAAATATGTTAGTCTCCTAAAAAATAAAATAGGGAGTTTGTCACAAGGGACAATGAAAAGGCGGAGTTATTAAATATTTTCTTTCCGCTATATAAAAAAAATAACTGGTGTTGATGTTTTGTATAATAATGCTACCAAATATCACAGTGCCTGAGAGAAGTTGTCTCCAAAATGATTACACAAAATTAATATAAATAAATCACCTGTACCAGATAGCTTACATTCATTAGTATTTGCAAAGCTCAGTTCAATTATTTCTAAACCATTTTTTCTCATTTTTAAATAATGTTCACTAACTTGTATAGTACCAATAAATGGGGAAAAAGTGGAAAAGATGTTTTAGAGGCTGTGAATGGACCATGTTCAACAGTATGTTCTAGGAAATATCACAACAGTCCGCATAGATTTATGAAAAACAAATCTACAATCATTTCCTGAGGAAGTGAGTAGAATGTAATATATTTAGAATTTCCTTTAATAGATTCACATTGCTTCACTGGCACTTAATGTGTATGTTAAAGACTATGGGGCTCGTTCTGAGTTGGGCATACACGAAGGTCCACCAAAAATGTACTCCTACATCTGTATGCAGATGTGGTACTTGCATCTCCTTGGGCTTGGAAAGGTAGAAAGGGCATACAGCTGCAGGTTGAGTACAGTAAGGGGGTGTTTGCGGAATTACAAATGAATGCAGAATGCTTTATAAAGGTGAGAATCATATTCCTGGAGACTCACAGATTTGTGAGAAGAAGCCTCCGGTGTCCTGCTATTTCACAACTGCATAGAATTGCTTCACTTACTGCTTGTGTTTTCATTAGAGTACATCTGTACGGAGATCAGAGGCTGCATGGATATTAAATATTGGATTGTTTTTAATGCTTTTATCCAGTTATTATTCTGGTAATAAAAAATGTTTATTATTTTTTTTTAAACAAAAGTGTTGGTCTTAATTTGGGGTCAACATAGGAATGGCAATCTGCACTGCACTTTATCGGCAGTGAAATTATGTTTAATATACTGATGAGCATTCACATTGCACTTTATTGGTAGTGAATGATTTATTGGGTTCCTCCAATACTAAAGAGAGGAAGAAACAAGTTACCTTTAGCATAGCGATTAATAGTGTCTCATATAAAAAGCATTTATTCTTTTCTCTTAATACTGCATCTGTTTATTAGCCATTCTTATTGTGGATTATTTATCTAAACAGTTTGCACTATGATGTGTTTTATTGTTTGATTGTTTTTACATGTTTCACTGGGAGAAAGAGGAATAAGTCACTTTCACAACAAGAGAGGAAATCACAACAGTCCAAAGAACTTCCAGAATTTGTTGCACTTCTGTTGGACATTACTTTGAAATTTAACACATTGGGCTAGAGTTACTAAGAATCGAGTTTGGTGGCGGTTTGAAACTGCCACATTTACTATAGGGCGTCTTCAGGCTTCAATTTAAAATGACTGGCGATGTATGGCGGATTGAAAAAGCTAAACCGCCGGCAGTTTAGATGGAACCGCCTTCAAAACCGCCATCCAAAAGACAGGACAGAACAGTTTTAATACCTGCTTCAGAATGGCTGGATAGCTTAAACATGCTGTTTAAACTATTTTGCCATTCTGAACATAAGATAAAGCACCATTGACATTTAAATTATGTTGGCAATCATTATTTATTGACAAAGGGGCAAAATGAATTAAATATTTACTTATGAGGGGAAAAAAAATTTCATTATATTAAGGGGATAAAATTATTTAATTATTATATTATTCAGACAATATGTAATGACAAATAGTGCAACATAAATAATTATATCCACCATTAACAATCAGTTAATATTATATATTCACATTCCCCACTTAATATAATGCTATAATAGTGTCCCTTTAAAAAATACATAAAAAAAATTATCTCATAAGTTAATATTAAATTTATTTTGTTCCGTTATCAATAAATAATGATTTTACAAATAATTAAAATGTCAATGATGCTTTCTTTTATGTTCTGAATGGCAAAATGGCTCAAACAGCAGCTATTTGATCAATATCGCCATTCACAACCACCTCTTTCATTTTGGCCATTTGGATGGCTGTTTTCCAGCGGTTTTGAAATCCCCAGCTTAGTAAATCTGGCTGTTTGTATGTTCATCATTGTTAAAATCGGGATGGCAGTTTGCAAAGTGGTGGTTATGAAAAATATCAATTCTGGCCGTTTTAATGGCGGTTTGGGCTTTAGTAAATCCGGCGGTTTCAAAACCGTCAGAAAAATAGACGAAAAGCTGCAGTTTGAGCAAACCACTCTTTAGTAAATGTAGCCCATTGTCACTTGGTTTAATGAACGTGGTATTTGTTGAAGTTTTGAATGATTCACAATTTTGAAATAGAAAGGGGAATTTTACATGAGCGCTATTTTGTGTTTTGTTATTGAAATGTAAATTGGTTTATTTTGGATGAAAACCTATGGTGTATATTGCTGCATGTGATACAGGTCAATCTAGAAAAAACAATTTGTTTTATAGAGATGCATATGCGTCTTTCACTAGTCGTATCACTTTGCAAGTGCCTGAGGGTTAATGAAGATGATGGTTGCCAGGAATAGCTAGCTGCTTCTGATGGCTGATTGCGGATTCACTTCTAATACTGCTAGGTGCTGTCTTCATCTCCTTCCATCAGTGCCTTCTCAACCCATCCTTTCCCCCTTCCTAGCCACCTTGCCCCCTCTCCTCTGTGGACACTATTTCCATCACCCTCCTCCCACTGCCAACCACTCGCTAGCCCACCCACCTTCTCTCCCATCACTGTGGTATCTGCAGATGAAGTCCGCACCCTTATGTACTCCTCATCCCCTCCATCTGACCCCAACCCCCCTCTCTGCTCTCTTTCTCAGCCTGTTCCCACCATCTCTACCTGTCCCTCTAAGGTTCTGTCACTTACCTCTTTTCTGCCTTTCCAAGTTGTCCCTGCAGTCCTCCAGCTCTGCTGGTTTCAGATCTCTTTGTAAGATGCTGTCCAGTCTGTCTCCACTCCAGAGATCCCTCCAGAATCAGAGTATGGACGGGACCATCTTGGATTTGATCACATGCTTCCACTCAGCCAATCAGGTACTAACAGCCTCCATTTCAGATTCCCTCCAAAACCAGTCCATGGGAACTGCCATCTTAGATATAGTCACCTGATCCATCTCAGCAACTCAGAGTGCTGCTTTGGCCCAGCTGATTGCAGTCTCCAATCAGGAATCAACAACTATAAAAGGACTTCCTGGGGCCCTTACCTGTTGCCAGTGCAATGTTGTATTTCAGACGCCAACCTGGTTCCCAGCAGTTTGCAGTCTTGCTATCTATCTCGCTACAGTCTTGCTATTTATCTAGCTCTGACAGTGTAGTCTACATTCTGGCTCCAGTCTGATTCCAGTAATCTGGTTCTATCCACTCTGGTTCCATTCTGGTTACCGCTATCCTCTTTCAGCATTCCGGTCACTGCATTCCGGTTCCATTCTGGTTACTGCAATCCTCTTTCAACATTCCGGTTGCAGCATTCCGGTCACAGCATTCTGGTTCCATTCCAGCTCCAGCAATCTTCTTTCAGCATTTCGGTTACAGCATTCCGGTCAAAGCATTCCGGTTCCATTCTGGTTACAGCAATCCTCTTTCAGCATTCCGGTTTCAGTCTGGTCCCAGTCCGGTCCTGAATTCTGGTTCCGGTCCGGTCCAGCAATCCAGTTCCTGTTTGCTCTCCCCTGCTAGTGTTATCACCATCTGCACCCGTCCATTCACTACATGCAGAGGAACATTATCAGGTCACCCAGTTTTGTCCACGTAGTCACTAATCCAGCTCCAGAGACACAACCAGTCTGGGTACAGACAGATCCTCAGGTGTGACAGCACTGCTGTTTCAAAAATGTTTTTGACCTTCTTGACTGCCCATGTATTATTCCCCTTTAGATTGTGCTGATGAAAGAACGCTTGGCCCTTCTGGAAGGTTTACTAATATTCACTATGTATTGGTGACTGTTTTGACTACTTTCATATAAAATACATAAGAAAATTCTAATGGAGATCCCTAAGTGACGTCCGTCCTTGGAGATGGTGCATGATGACAATTTGGAAAGGCACCAGGGTAATTGTTTTACATTTTAGAGTGAGTGCCAGTCTGTGTGAGAGTTATGTACATATAGATCAGCTGGGGTTTTTGAAAATTAAAGTTTGAAATTTGTCATTTCTTAATAGAAACCGACAAAGCTATATAACAAACACAGGGAAATTTACAAGGGATGATTGTAATCAAGACTATTCAATGTTCAATGACACGTCCAAAATGATTATTAGATGTGTGTCCTTCCTAACTCTCTGGACAGGAGTCACAGTATCTATCATTGTTAGATGCCCATGATTGTATTGTTAATGTGATAACAAATTGATCAGCAAATGTATAATCTCTCTCTCTGTCAGCTGGTTTGAGTTCCTTTTCACTCATTGTCACTTTGGGCTCATTAGCTTGGAAGACTGAGAAATAGCTTTTGGAGCAGGCAGCTGCAGCTGTTAGTGTTACATTTGTGTTGTTTTCATCATGAAATTGGTTTGAGAGAGCAAATGGCCTTCTGACATTCAGCACACAGAAGGCTTGCCCTAACATGGGGGGATCCTATCCTTCTACTCACTCTCTTGATTCACACATTACTCCCCCAAGAGGTACATACACTCCATGCACATCCGTAATTTGTGAAATTTTCAAAGACACCACTTTGATTTATGTGGGTTGACAGGTCATCTATAAGTTTAAAAACACACAAAAAGCACAGAAATTGGAATTGATGAGGCACCACATCACGACAGAGTAATTTGGAAGAAACAGGAAGCTTTGCTGACAGAAATCATGCTTGATTACCCACCGACTTGCTTCACATTGAACTATTTTTCAGTCTTTGAAAATAGTAGGGGTTCTTTGTGTCACATACTAGCACTAATTAACTGTCTAATGTCACCCAATGCAGTATAGATCAGTAAGAGATCATTACAAGACTATAACCAAGTAAGATGCATATAAAACACAACAATCCTCAAGAATTAACATATTTCTCTACTCATCAGTAAATAAAAGTAAATGTATTGCATGCTAACTTTTCATTATTTTTTGTTTGTTTTCACATATAATCATTTAGACAAAGCCTTCTGTCAATTTGTTTTTCTTATACATATTGACTACACTGGCAGGTGCAAATGACCTAATTTACTATCTTTAGGCCACTTGCTCACTGGAATTGCAATTGCAAAAAAATGTGAAAATGCATATAAACACTATGGGCCTGAGTCATTAAGGAAAGTAAGGCAAAACATGGAGTAAATGTTCTCTGGGACAAACCATATTACAATGCAAGGGGTGCAAATTAGTTTATTATTTTGCACATAAGTTAAATACTGGCTGTTTTTTTTTATGTAGACAACAATTACTTGATAGCTTTATTTTTACACTGAAATATAAATTTGATCTAGGACATGCCCTAACCAACTATAAATCTGAATCCACATTTGCAATTTACCTCCCCCTCCAATACAACATGGTTTTGCCAAGGTGCAAAGTTACTCCTTTTTCATGCTTTACTCTTCTTAATGACTCGGGCCCTATGTGTTTGCAATAAGCGTTTGATAGGCACTTGATATGTTCATATACATTTGCAATTGTGTGAAGAACACAAGCGGTATGTCGTTTCTCACATTCATTTCAGTAGCCCAGTTTTCCACTGATATGAATGGGAAGCTCCAGTAGTAAATAAATGTAATAAAATAAAAGTGTATCCCTCCCACAATTCATCAACCAGATCGAGTGCTAGATAGCCTGAGCTACTTCAAACTAAAACATGTCTCTGAGTGACTTCCTAAGCTTTCTCTGAAAAATATAAACATCAATATGGGTGGGAATCTGGGCTGCCATAGAATGTTTAGAGGAACAATAACAGTAATCATAATTCATATTTATCATCTTCAGTCCTCCATGGCAGCTATTTTAATGGCATGTACCCAAGCAATACATTATAAAAGAACAGGGGCCTGATTCATTAAGGAACTGGACAAAACCATGTTAAAAAGCAAGGGGTGCAAATTAGTTTTCTGTTTTGCACATAAGTTAAATACT
This sequence comes from Mixophyes fleayi, assembly GCF_038048845.1. Taxonomy (NCBI): domain Eukaryota; kingdom Metazoa; phylum Chordata; class Amphibia; order Anura; family Limnodynastidae; genus Mixophyes; species Mixophyes fleayi. The sequence goes on from NC_134404.1 coordinate 229,173,525, forward strand.
GACTGTTTTTTCAAGTAACACACAAATACTTGATAGTTTATTTGTACACTGAAATTTAAAGTTGATATTTGTGTGCTACATGAAAAAACAGGCAGTATTTAACTTTTTTTTTAACTAATTTTGTCCAGGAGACTTAAATAAGAAACATCTTAATTTAAGTTCCTTAATGAATCAGGCCCCAGGTCTGCAATATATGCTGCATAATGAAAAATGTTGAGAACATGCATCTCAAACTAAGTCAGTAGAGGACAAGATGATAATGACTAGGGAAGGTTAGGGATGTGCACCGGCCACTTTTGGTGTCTCGTGTTTTGTGTTTTGGATTCGGATTTGCTTGAGGTTTTGGGTTTGGATTTGTTTCGCAAAACACCTGACGAAAGGTTTTGGTTCGGATTTAAGGTTTTGGATTCGGATTTATTTTGGAAAAAACATAAAAAGTGTTAAAATCAAGTTTTTGAGTTTATTTTCACTCCTACGCTATTATTAACCTCAATAACATTCAATAACAATCATTTCCACTAATTCCCAGTCTATTCTGCAGAATCAGTGAACTTTGTAATATTGCAGTACCAATGGACTTATACTGCAGGATTGTTTTTGGATATTTATTTTTTTTATAACTTTTTTTAAAATTTTTCGTGCTGTGCTGTGCTGTGCTGAGCTGGGCTGGGCTGGGCTGGGCCATTCTAAGGGCATTGTTATTTCCCCAGCACAGCACGAGATATAGCAGGACAGAGGACCACCTAACACAACCTCCCTCTACCCTGATCAATGCCCGAGTGAAGATGGCGGCGGCCAGCGGGGAATTTATAGGATCCGAGTATCGCGAGATCCGACAGCGGGATTATGACTCAGAGCCTCGGTTTCAGTTTTGCAATTGGCGGGAATACCCGGATCTGTCTTGGATCCAGCTCGGATCGGCAACGTTCGGGTGGGCTCGGATTTCAGATATCCGAGCCCGCTCATCTCTAGTGGAGGTGTGGATAGACGTCCATCTAGCAAATTTGCAAAGCTGTCACTGAAGACTGAGCACTTCTTGCACAAGATGTTGCTACTGTGCATATTGAGGGGCTCTCAGGTTCCCTGGTAACTTACATCCATTTATGGGTATGCCTGTACAATTATATCTCTGATACATCTGGAAATGGCTTGTTTAGAAAAGGCACAACCATTCTGAGGTCCTGCAGCAACCACAAAGAATTGATCCGTGCGTCTAAATCTTTCTGTCTTGGATAAATATATGGATATTTTCATCACTAAGTTGTGGGCAAAAGGGTGGCAGTACAACCTCCTGATTAATGTGGAATGTAGTTACTACTTTTGCCAGAAACCCTGGATTGGCTGCAAGCAGAAATAATCGCCACCAGGAACAGCACCTTTAGTCTTATTCATCTCAGAGAAACTTGATGCAGTATTTAAAAGAGTCAGACATCAACATGTTAAGCATTAGGTTGAGGTCCCATTGAGTCAAAAAGGAGCTAATACAGGGACAGACCCACTTTACTGCTTGGGAGAAATGACTTATTAATTATGAAGCTAATTGGAATGTGGAAACCTGCATTTTGACCGTAGATTAGGCAAAACCTTTGCTTAAACCATCCTGCAGCTCTGTATTTTTTGAATCATTGGGCCTTGATGCAAGAGATCTGACCAAAAAGGCAGAGGCCATGGATGCACCGGATCATCTTCCAGGCTATTGGAAACCATGGATGGCGTATTCCTATCACTCCTGCCTTTATTTCTTCTGATCTTTAGAATGTCAGTAATCAGTGGAAATGGAGAAAAGACATAATTCAGGCAGAATGTCCATGGAACTGTCAGATTGTAGATTCCCTCTGTTTCCAGAGCTTTGCACCAATAGACAAACCTGGGTACCTTGGAATTTTTGCTTGTTGTCATAATGTCTACTTGAGGAAGCACACATTTACCTATTCGTAACTGGAACATTTCCTAATGCAGAGACAATTCCCCTGGATGGGCCTGTTTTCGACTGAGATAATCAGCTATTATGTTCTGCTTTCCTGCTACACGAAATGCTGAGAATTACTTGATTTTTCTGTCTAAAACATAATTTTCGATATTTCAACTATCATGGTTCTGCTTGTGGTACCTCCCTGTTGATTTATGAAGTTCAAAGTCATCTTGTTGTCTGAGAATATTCTGAAGTACTTCCCCATAGTTCAACATGAAAGTGATAAACTGCCTTCCTCACTGCTCTCATTTCTAGGCCATTTACATTAAGTCTTTACTTGTTTCGTGACCATATCCCCGCAACACTGGAGTCTGTCATATTATCCACACACGTTCTAAAAATTACACTGCTTTTGTCTATAGTTTTGGGCTTTGCTATGAGCTGAGACATTTCCTGGTGGTTCTCGACAGTGTGATAACATGACTCAGTGATATCTGCTTGTGATTTCACTGGAATAGAAGTTCAAGCTGGATACTCCATGTGTGCCACCTTGAACAAGAGATGATGCCTTTCTTATCAATATTTGTTAAAAGGTCTGTAGTTGATGTGCTAGGGACTGGATCTTGAAATACCTTTCCTCAGACTTTGATACTTTGTTCTGTATGGCATTTATCTGGACCGCCAGAAACTTTATTTGTTGTGATAAGATGAGATTAATTTTTGTCCTGTTCACAAGCCAGCCATGTCCTTATCACTTCAGCTGATCTGCAGTTGACAATGTGCTCCTAACATCCCACCACAAGGATGTAATATAAAAAGAGCCATAACACGGCCCCTCACTTTCTTAATTCTGCCATCAGAGTAAATAGCACCTTGGTAAAAACAATGTCAGGGATGTCACCAGGCTGAAGGGCAGGCAGACAGGTAAACTAAAAGTGCTGACTCATGACCATGAATAATTTCTTGTGATGCAACAGGCATATGAAAATAGGCTTCCTGAAGTTCTATGTACTTGAGGAAATACCCTTCATTGATGTCTTCAGGAAAGAAATCACAGATTTCATGCAAAAGTGCCTGGCATTGAGAAACTTGCTGAGCCCGTTTACAACCAGAACAATGCAAAAGGCTCCTGATGGTTTACTGACTAGGAAGAGTCTGGAATAAAAACCTGTGCATTCTTGACCTACAGGAACAAGAGAAACTACAGTAGTCTTTATTGAGGTTTGCAGACTACTCTATCTTATATCCATCTCTTATAAAGTACAAACCAATTGATTTGTGGTGGAGTGGGTCCACATTTTTGCGTATTGTGAGTTTCTGCTCCCTACTGGTGTCAGGGGGGACTGACCCTCCAAATAGTCATTGTGGAGTCCTCTAATTTGTTCACCCTTCTTTAAGTCTGAATGCCCAAAAGGACTGTTTGGGTATAGTAGGAATATTCTGCCTTGTGTAGGACCTCCCTGGTCTATATCTTCTCACTACTTTGAAGTGTTGATGAGACAAGAAAGAGTATAAGTATTTTGACCTTTGATCCTATGGCATGCAGTTAGATTTACCCACCAAGACTTCTGTATCATAGAGTCTAATTTGTCACTGAAACACTTCACATGGGAGAATGGCTAGAGTTCCGCTAGACTATTTTTTGGCTGAGCATCTGCTGTCCAAGGGCACAACCCCACGTCTTTCCAAGCCACTGTTGCTGCCATTGACCTTGCTGATAAAACATTATTATCCAAAGATGCTTTGCATAAAAATTATATGTCTCTCTGCAAAACTCAAATGCATTTCAACAATTGCCTGCTAACTTTTTCTTGGACATCTATAAATATATATCTGTGTAAAGTGTTTCTCCCCAAATCAGGTGTGGCCATGACCACACCTGATTTCAAGAGGGATAGTAGATCTGTTCGACATACTAGCTACATGTATATCTACTTTTGGAACAAGTGCTTCTTCATCACTAAATGAATACATATGTTATAATCTCTTGGATTTAGATTGGCACTTTTCCATTTGTGCCCATTCCTTATGAATTGAGGTACTGAAAAAACACTGTTCTTCTTACTGCAATCTTCATAAAGGAATTTATGAGAATCTGTGGCAGTTGATTCCTCACTCATACCCATAGACCTCTATATATGTTTAAGCAAAATTTCCACATTGTCTAGATTAAATATTCTCAGTGCTTTTAAATGTCCCCAGATTCATTACTAGTGATGGCAACAGATGAACCACTAGAACCAAAATCGGATAATCATCATCATCATTTATTTATTTATATAGCGCACTCAGAGGAAACCCACGCAAACACAGGGAGAACATACAAACTCCACACAGAAAAGGCTATGGTCGGGAATTTAAATCATGACCCTAGCGCTGTGAGGCAGAAGTGCTAACCACTTAGCCACCATGCAGCTCATAATGAGGGCAGCACGATGGCATAATAATGAGCTCTTCACCAAGCCACCTTTCTCGTAGAGTGTAATATCGTCATAGGTACTTAGATGCCTCAGAACCTAAACTAAGGGTAGTAGAGACTTATCTGAGTGCCAGCTAACAAAGGGGTATCAGATGCATGGAGGATAAGAACTCCGTGCCATTTATAGTACTGGTGGACAATCACAATGCTCCATGAGTAACAAGCCCTCATGCAGCCTATTTGCTACTTAAATCATATGACTGCAAGAGTCACCAGAAGAAACATTCCGGCTGGGATAGAAACAGCTGGGACAGAAATACAGTGTGAGCCGTCGTGAGCAATGTTGCATCTCATAGAAAAAGAGAAAGTATCCCGACTGCTTAGCAAGCATGCAAGATGAGGCCAGCACAGAGGGGACTGTCTTGAGTAGTGCGGCGGCTCCTAACACAAAGAAGTTTTCAAATGAATTCCACTCTGACTGAGAGTATCTTTCCTCAAAATCCATGCACACAGATCTTCTTTGATCACAAAAGATTGCCTCATCCAGGCTTTTTCCCTTGGCTTGAGAACTACATATTGTACAAAATAACCCTTAAGATTCTGTTGTTAAAGCTTTATAACAGGCTCCCCAGACTCTATGCTGTTGTGCTTTGCCCTTCTTCTTTTCTTCCACAGGCTCTATAAGACTACTGAAAAGATAGGGTATTACTATCAGCTAACTAATGATGAATGAAAAACTTAGGGGCTTACCTAGAGTGGGTGCCCTTCAGCTGTTTGGCATTGGGCTCAGGCTCTATTCTGCTGTAGATCTCCAGCTGTTGCACTACAATGGAGGGGAAGAGCATTTGCAATCCACTGGAAATCTTCACCTGAGTTCATTTATAATCCATGAGATATTTTCACCTGGCTGTATTTGTAATCCATAGGAAATCTTCACCTTTATTACTGTAATAACAGACCCCCCCCACCCATAATGTACATTGCCAACTGCTTGCTACCAGACCCACTGCAGAATGATTGAATTTAAAGGTAGTCTTTAGCCATTAAAGTTGCTTGAATATGGCTGGTTGGCAGTGTTTGCAACAACCTATTCATTTCAAAATGGTGTATAAAAGTAGTGCTCAAGCCCACTGAAATTAATGGGTGATTAAAGAAAATACAGTACTAGTGTAACTGCTCTTATTAATGCTAGCATGTAAACAATGCATTCCCATACAGATAAATGTAATTCTTCAAGTGCGGTGACATGCTTTGAAACCACTGAAATGAATCAAGTAGCAGCAAATAAAACGTGCTGCTACAGAAGTGTTCACAGTGGGTATGGATGCATAGAACATAATGGAATTTATTTTAAGGGAGTATTGGCAATGAGGGGAGAATGGAACAGAATGAGGGAGCTTTGATTAGACACACGAAGAGAAGCTTGTCATCTCAGAGAACACTTCAAGTAATGAAAGTCTTTCAAATGCCTGTAGAATTGTCTCCTACGGCAAACAAAATACAGGCAATAAGTAAATTATAAACATGCTAACAAAACATCTTTTTAATTCTCAATTAAAACACATATATCGGAGTTTTAAAAACAATAAATTAAATGAAAGACAAATTAGAAGCAACTGACACATCTTGCCTCTTTCTTGGTTTTCCCATTATTGTGTAAGAGGAGTATATTTCGTTCAGATGAAACTACAAATCTACAAATCTAAGCCGTACTGCAATGTCTTTTGAGGAGGAATGCGATTTCTTCAGGCTATTCTTCAATGAAATCCACAGATCTCTGCCAACACAGTAGCCATTACAGTTTATGATGCTACCATTAGAAATAGGACTGAAAAATTATAGCTTTCTTTGAAAAATACCCAAAACAAAGCCCATTCTCTCCAAAACTAAACATTGCAGTAATGCTTTGGTTTGTAAAGTTGCAGCTGACTAAAATATGAAGTTTATGGAACAATGTCCTCTAGACAGACGAGACCAGTAAAATGGAGTTTTTTGACAATAACCAAACATGAGAACCACATACAGTCAAGCACACTCATTTAGTCCACCATGAACGCTTCTTTATAACCAGGGTATTGTAGATGGTGATTTCTGAAAACTGAAGCTTGGTTGAAATTTGTTCATGCAAGTGGACAATGATCCTTAGCTCACAAGCAAGTTAACAACTGGCTATCCCAAAATGTTCTTTTCTTTTTAAAAATTCTAGACTGTAACCTCATTCAAATGCTGTAGTGAGACTTTAAGAGCTATGCATAAACAAATGCCCTCAAACATCAATGAACTGATGCAGTCTCCTAAGGACACGTGAGCAGAAATACCTCAAATACGATGTAAGAGCCTAATAAACTCATACAAAAAAATCACTTTAAGTTGTTGCTACTAAAAGTGGTTCTACAAGTTACTGGATCATGGCTTCTTCATGGTGGCTTATTTTTTTTGTTAAATAATGAGTGTGGTGTGGGGCGTAGATGTAGGCATCGCCATTTGGAATTGTGCATATTACTGGCTGTGATTGTTACTACTGTAACTCAAGTTTGTGAATAAGCCAGAATATTTTACTGCAGAAAAGTCATTATGGGAGCACCGTCCTATACAAGGTTTTAGAAGTGGATTGCTATGGGAAGCCTATTTACACTTCCTACTTAGCTGTACAGCAAACAAGAATCTGTGAGTGGTAATACTGCCAAGTACTGTTTGTAAAAATAAAAATAAGCAAAGGAAAACATACACACAGTGCTACAGTGCTCAAAGTGGGGCGCTATGTGCCGCTATTTTATACCAGTCTTAGGGCGTGGGGAGGGCGGATCAGTTGGATGCATAGGACATTTACCCTGAAATTCCAGGGAGCTTTAGGCTTCTGTACCCACACTGGTGATGTCAGCAACAGAGCGATCCAGCAAAGGAAAATGAGGCTCCATACAGTACAGTAGAAAAGAGGTCTAGCTTTCCAACCTGCGGGCAGAATCTCCTGTTATAGACCAGGCACCACTGATGTACACACCACACTAGGAGCCACTGACTGAAGAGTAGGTGGATATTATTGATTCAGCATACTTAATTTACTTGGTTAGTTCAAGCAGGTGTTGATGTAACCTTCACAGCTTGGGGCTCGGTCTGAGGTGTGATACATAACAGCTAAATAAATCACTCCTATAGACTCACAGCACAGACAATGTATCTGAATTGACATACTGACACATCATTAGCGCTATCAGAACTTTTTTTCCTCAATATTTGTAACAAGACCTTGGTGTCCCTGTCTGCCTGACCAAAGAAAGACAGATTAGTCAAGATATGGAACTCCACCTGCCCTAGGGGGAAGGGGGCATTTAGGAGTATTGTTCAGCTTTAAGTGCCTTTTGATCTTCAGTAAACCAAACATGTATATTACTAGTTGGCAAACTAGTCACCTACTTTGTTGGCAAGGGCACAGAGATCCCATATGTCTTTGAGGGAATTCACTCTGTCAGGTGCTAACATGACACTATTAGATATCTTGAAGGAGTTTTATATTTTTCATTGTGACCTTAAACCTGCTAATAAAGCACCAGAGAGGTAGTTGGACACATAGACACAGGGGAAGTGGGGGATAACTTTGCATCATTTAATATGTTTCAGATTAATCTATACATTGTTCAAAAGCATGTACATTTACTTTACACTATTAGAATCTCTAAAGCTTGTGGGGGCCCCTCTCCATTCCTTTTGAATTTCCATACCAACAGTTTTAAATTTAGACTTTGATGGCGTTATGGAAGTTTAAAAGTGTCATCGTATGGAAAATGAAAGTGAATGGAATTTGATAGTTTTTCATTCAAAGCAGTAGGAGAGTTGGCAGTATGGCATACCACTGTATGCCACCCCACTTCAACCACACACATATATATATATTGTGACAGGATGGACTTCATATCTCACCCCGTCGTGGTGCTGAGATCCGGCTGGGCTTCCCATTCTTTATCCACATTGTGGCCCTCTGAATGCAGTAGGAGGGGCTCTTCCTTTAGGATAGCTCTCACTGCTAATGTACCCCCTTGCTGGGCACCTGGGCTGGTACCCCTGACCTCTTCCTTCAGGTCAGGGTTGCTGTGGATGGTTTCCCCTGGCCTACCACAATGGCCAGAGCTGCAGGGTAGTGGGCAGAATGTTTTTATTAGACACTGGGTCCCAACCTCAGAACAGTCTGATAACAGATTAGATTGGTCAAAATCTCTAGGTCATGGGAATTGCAGCAGTTATGTAGCCATAAAAGCAGGATCCTTAAGCAGTGATGTTTATTAGCTCAAGAAGTCCTTATAAGGACAGTTACATACTAGTCTGAGGTACTAGTGATCATCCAGAAGTTACAGATTGAATACATAAAATAGTGAAACAGGGCTCATTTTATACAGTTTCTGACATACATGTTGGCATGGGGTAACCCAGTCCCCGATCCTAGCTGGTACCACAAAGTCTGAGATACTACAACCAATGTTTGCCATCAGGATGCAATATTCTCTAGACTTGCAGATAACACTATTTAAATTGAACAAAATTTACATCAATCTGTGATTTCCCAAATCACTTGCTATTCCATTATTCAGACAGGTTCTAAAACACAGGATGAAAAGGCTACACAGGATAAAAAAGTAACAAACCCATGCTGTGCATTCAGACTGAAAAGATACTCTGAGATGAAAATACTTAATTTGCATGGTAGTTCCTTGTTTACAAAAACAAGCTTCTTCCAACATGACATACACTATATTGACAAAAGTATTCGGACGATTAACCGTTACACCAACAGGGACTGTAATGACATTGTATTCAAATACATATATTTTAATATAGAGTTGGTCCCCCTTTTGCAATGATAACAGCTTCTACTCTTCTTGTAAGGCTTTCCACAAGATGTTGGAGTGTTTCTGGAATTTGTGCCCATTCATTCTGTAGAGTATTTATGAGGTCAGGCACTGAAGTTGAATGAGAAGACCTGGCTCGCAATCTCCATTCCTGTTCATCCCAAAGGTGTTCGACGGGGCTGAGGTCGGGGCTCTGTGTGGACCAGTCAAGTTCTTCCACACCAAACTCATCAAACCATGTCTTTGTAGTCTTTGCTTTGTGCACTGTGAACAGTCATGTTGGAATAGAAAAGGGCCTTCCCCAAACTGTTGCCACAAAGTTGGAAGCATACCATTGTCCAAAATGTCTTGGTATGCTGAAGCATTAAGATCGCCCCTTCACTGGAGATAAGGTGCCTGCCTAGACCAAACCCTGAAAACAGGCCTATACCATTATTCCTCCTCCACCAAACTTAACATTTGACATAATGCAGTCAGGCAGGTAACGTTCTCCCGACATCCTCCAAACCCAGAATTTCCCATCTGACTGCCAAACAGAGAAGCGTGATTCGTCACTCCACAGAACACGTTTCTACTGCTCCACAGTCCAGTATCAGTGTGCTTTACACCACTACATCCGATGCTTGGCATTGGTCTTGGTTATGTGAGGCTTACATGCAGCTGCTCGGCCATGGAAACCCATTAATCCATTAAGCTCTCGCCGCAGTTTTTGTGCTTACATTAATACCAGTGGAACTTCAGAACTCTTCAGCTATGGAATCAGCAGAGTGTTGGTGACTTTTACGCACCATGTGCCTTAGCAGTCGTTGACCCAACTTTGTAAGTTGACGTGGTCTTCTGCTTCGTTGCTGAGTTGCTGTCACTTTCTAACAATATCACTTGATAGCAACAAATTGATCCAGCGCTACACCTTTCTCACACCTTGTTCAGACAAAAACGTTTCCTATCTTTTAATAGTTTTAGAAATAAAACCCATGTTATTTTCCATTTGTTAGTTAGTGCCAGCATTTTGTCTGAACACCTACATACAACCACCAATAACCATGAGAAATGTGTAGCACTGGATCAATTTGTTTTCAATTATTAACTCCAGCAGGTCAGGACTATCTGCTAGATCAGCAGCAGCTTCCCTTCTAGCGACATAACACACCATATTGTTATATCTGTGCACACATCACTATATGTTGTTAAAACTATCACTTACAGTTGACCGTGGAATATCCAGCAGGGATGAAATTTCACAAACCTTCTTATTGCAAAGGTGGCATCCTATCACAGTACCACGCATGAAGTCATTGAGCTCTTCCAGCGCTGGTATGTAGCTCTTTTCAAGCACATATATTAAATATTTACATTTAAATTAATATATATACCCGTTAACCCTTAGTGCTGAGGTTTAACCAATTCCACAAACCAACATCAGGTATTAACTCATTTGATGCAGCAGCAGTCATCTTGACCATGTGGGAGGTAAGGGGAACCTAACACACTTATATTTGATATTACTATTCTATCCAATATTTTCACCCCCCCACCTGCCCCCATCCAGCCCAGTATTACATAATTAGCTACTTTAAATAGCCCCCACCATCACCCTATCAATAACGTAATATCTTGTATCCACTATTAAAATATTGCACCCCAACCTTTTAAGAATCATGAAATAGTCTATGCCTTCAATTACATTAAAGTAATCTCTCCCACACAATGACATGCCCTTCACCTCATTAAGGCCTGTAACTGCATCCTTTATATTAGCCCTTGGGACAGGGCCTTGGGAGGAATGTGTCTCTGTTGCTGTGGCCTGGTGCGAAATCCTGTTTGAGATATATCTACGTCACATCTCCTTCTAACTAGATGCAACATGACATTTACATGGAAAATGCTTTGGTCCAGAAAAATAGAGTGTAACTTTGACCAAGGTGTAAGGAGCGTATAAGGCAGAGCGTGGGGGAAGTGTCTTCTCCCAGCTGCAAAGACAAAACATTTGTCTTTCCTCTAATTTATTTAGCATGCATTTATTTTTAAAGCTACTTTCTGTTAAGATTTTTGCAAGTCATTCTAGAAATCCTAACTGAAATATTACATACTATTTATTAAACTTATATATAAAATGTAGTAAGAATGTATATTACTTTAGGAGGTAGATACCCAGGGAAGGAGTGATAGGGGAATAGTCTGTTATACATTAGTTAAATTATATACACAGTGTGCAGTGGTATGAAGTTACAACACCGTACTTTTTTCTTTATGTAAGAATTAAATCCATGTTGATTTTTTTTTTTTTTAACTGGAAAGTCAAAATTGAGAAGAATTTTAGACATAGAGACAGAGACAGTCTAAAAATAATATACTTCAGAAGTGAATATACTCAGGGAGCTGCAACTTAAACGGCATTGCCCAGAAGTCTATTCTCCTTTCAATTGTCATTACTTTTCTGACTGGAGCATTAAATGGAGCTGATTATTAGATATGACTGAAACATATGTCTCCATATATATTGTAATTAAATTATTGTTTAGAAAAATAGAGATAAGGCAAGTATTAAATCATGTATCAATATGCTAAATGAAGAATCTGTACAGACAGCAAATGCAGAAAACCTAACTGCAGTATTCGTCATATATATCTGCTTTCTGAATGTTCTTGACTGCAGTGAGCACATCTCTGATCGATCTGAAAAGGCTGTGTGTCTGAAAAGCTGCAGTTTTAAAGTTGCTTCTGCAAACAGGGCTGATGCAAGGTTTCACCGTGCCCTAGGAAAAATATCAGTCTGTTACTGCACCCCCCAATACCATCTTCTCAGCCCTTCACACACACACACACGATTTTGAAAATGAATACAAATACTGCATAAGTCAGGAACAAACACGGGATTTGTGAAGTGGGCTTTCCATGCCATGCAACCAGAGTGGCCATCAGTATCATGTAAGGGGAGTTGTTATAATTTTATACAGTGCTAGGCTGCTCTACAACCCCTTCCTATCCCCATGAGTTACACTGGCAATGCTGCATGTACACCTGTTAGATGCATGCAGCTCACCCTTCACAAGTAGAGCAATGTGAAGTAGAATTTACATCCTAGCTATCCGTGCAGTGGAAGTCATGACTGAGTGGAACAGTCACCCAAAATCGGGACTGCCCCACCAGATCCAGGACAGTTGGCAGACTGTCCTGCTCTCTCCTACCTGTTCTTTAAGCTTTACCTACCTGCGGCTACTTGTGGCTTAAACTCAGTTGCTGCTTCTCTGGATCCTGAGATGTTGTGGCCCTGCTTGGAAAAAGAATAGGTACATGAAATATGGAAATTTTAGCAATGAGTGAACCCTCTGGGCCTCCCTTCCCCAAATCAACAGCACCCATGTTTAATAATTAGGCCTCCCTCCCTGCACCAGCCCCGACCTTAAATATCATTCACACTTAATAAATAGACCTATTTTCCCCAACTTGCCCTGACATTAAATAGTATTCCCATTTAATAATACACTTATTTCTCTCCACTGAGTCCCAACATTAAGTTAATTGTTTTCACATTTAATAAATTGATCTATTTCCATCCCAAACAGTCACGACATTTACTAATTAGTATTCACATTTAATAAATAGCTTTCAGTTTCCACAAACTCTGCCACATCATTAATTTAATAGACCCCAAAACATCCCAGCACTATATATTTATAGTCCCATGACCCCACATTAAATAAGTACCACCATGACGACACTATTATATTAAATACCCTCCACTATCAAATAAATAGACCCGTTATAAATTAATAGATCCTATACACCATTAAATGAGTAACCCCTTTGCAATGCAAAAACATAATACCTAATTTATCATTGTTTCTACCATTTAATAAAAATATACTGTAGTCCCAGAATACGCTCGTACTGGACAGCGGTTCTCACACTAGCTACAACGGTCCTCGACACTCCCAAAGCCTCCGACCCTAAGCATGTACTATTACCCTTGCCTCTCCCGGACCTCCCTACACATGCACATGAGCTCCTCTGGCACATAATCAGCGCAGCTGCTTCCTGGAAAAATACCACACCCCCTACTCTCCAAATGGTCTTTGGTCGGGTTTGGCATACTTACCAAATGGAGCACATCACTAGCGTGCTGAGGGGCTCCTCTGTGTCTTTCCACAAGGTCTGGTCTCCATGGGCTTCATACCATAATCAACCCCTGCTTCAATTCTAGTAGAGACCGGTCCTTTATTGACATTTTTGGATTTGACTACTCCTTCTTGTTAAAGGCGTGGACTCCTTCCCACAGTCCCTCTAATTTTCTTTTCCTCCCCTTCTTGCCCTACACCATTCCTTAATACCCCCTTCTTTCCTTTTCTTTCTCTCTGTCTTGATCAAAATAAAAACAACATCTGCATGGTACGAGATTAACACGCAATCAAATTTATGTTGTAAAAGCATGGTGAGAAAGTGTTGTACATTGTGTTTATTTATATGTACATATACTTGTTAATGTACCTTTTGAGAATTTTGTAACATCGTTAAAGATAAGATGTTATTAATAAAACGTACTTTAAAAAAAAAACAACCCAGAAATATACTGTATAAATACATGCAGTTTGTATAGTACTTAAATAAAATAGCAGAAACACTCACTAAGGCATTACAAATTGCAGGAATAGAAAACTTATTTTATAACATGTAATTGTATGTGTTTTGTTTTAAGCAGTGAAATGTCACCTTACCATTAAATTAATAGCCCAGGCCTCCATCAAAAAATTAACAGCTCTCCCTCCCCACACTTAACTACTTCCATATGGCTTTCAGCAGGGAAGAGCATGCACACCTGCATGCCACCAAAGAGTTTAACTTTGCTTCATCTGGGGGCAGAGCTTGTTGGCCAGGAGGGGTACTGCTGCCTCTCCTAGATGAATGCTAGCCTGGCAGGACTCAGGACAGCTATAAGTAACACAACTGTGCGGTGCCCAGCAGCTTTAGAAGTCACTTTAGTTATGAACCGCAGCCAGCACGGAATTAAAGTCTTCTGTTTAATGACAGACGGCCGCTTCAGTGGCGTCACTGCACCCTGGAGAACTACCTAATAGCAGCGTTGGGCCTGTCTGCAAATATTCTTAAGGCAATGCTGTTTTACCCTTTTGTCTTTACTTCCCTTTACTTTACCTAATGTTAAATTGGCATTTTGTTAGGGGACCCACTTATGAAGGCCTCCCTGATGGAGAGTCATTAAAATCCCGTCCCCACACTTACCTTCTTTCATCCAGCGATGCAGAGTCCGAGTCCTCTGCCTTCTTCTGTTCTGGACACATGAGTTGCATGCATATTATGTGGTGCGTGCTCACCTGTGATGAGCTCACCAGAGAATAGAGACGTTAAGGAGGGGAGGATCGGATCATTATGATCTGCGGCCACCAACAATAGGATGGCTGGTTCCAGGGGAGGGACCAACCTGTCGATCAACCTTAGCGCAGGGAGTCGCAGCTAGCACTGGGGACCACTGCGTATTGCCCTGGGTATCCTGGTGGGCCGCTCCAACCATGGCAGTACTTCCAAACTAATGTTAAATAACCTCTCTTGAAGGTTTACAAATGTAACTCCCAAGAAGAACCTATAGCTCCATCAATTAATTAAATATTTAGTCTCTAAGGACTAAACTTATCCTGATTGATTCTCCCATCAGTGATCTGCAAATGATTTAAATTGTGAGACTCTTATATAAATTGTGAGGTAGCAGACAAGTGAGGAGGTTCATCTTGGTTGAAATTGTAGTTCCAGTGAAGACTGCAAATCTTCAATCAGATTGTACCCTCAATGCTTCCCCTGGTTTGACGCCTTTTGAACCTCATCAAGATCTCTTTGTGATCATCTGGTCCTCAAGTGCCTGGAAGGGAGTGAGGAGGGAGATGTGTTAATATTAAAGTTGGGGTGTGGGCCACCATGGGAAAGACATCTACCATTCTGCTACCCAGAAATAGGGCATGCTCATAAGGCAGGGAGAGGCGTTCTAGTTTAGGTCCTTAGATGTGTGTAATTATTTCACTGAATGAGTAATGGTGGCCACTGATGCTGCAATGTCACAGCCAATATCAGGCAAATGGTCAGATATGGCATCATGTGTTGCCCAAAAATGACCATAATGCATAGTAATAATTGTTGGATATGCTGATAAATGTGGTTCAAAGAAAACAGCTTATGGTCTTTACAGTCATCATCCAAACACAATAACAAGCTCCAGTGAGTCTAGGGGGTAATTTTATCAAGCTGTGGGTTTGAAAAAGTGGAGGTGTTGCATATAGCAACCAATCAGATTCTAGCTGTCATTTTGTAGAATGTACTAAATACTAACAAAAATCTGATTGGTTGCTGTAGGCAACACCTCCACTTTTTGAAACCCGCAGTTTGATACATTTACCCTCAGAAGTGATACAGAAGCTAGGCTGAAGGGGCCAAATGGCTGAAACAATTTGGCCAACCACATGTGTAGTGAAAGTGAACAGTGATCCTGTTGAATACTGCTTCTAGCAACAGTAAGCTGCAGCTGGGCCTGATGCTGACTCTCGAAGACACAGCTTGATCAAATATTTTGGTGGATGTTATAGCCTGTACATTTAATATCCAGACCAAGAAGCAGGACATTAAAATAATGTAAATAACACCCAATGTCTGCTTTTGGGTTGTACTGAAGTGGGTAACTGTCTGAATACATATATTGGGTAAAATAATCCAACTTTCAAATTTCCAAGCACTTCTCAGAGAATCTGATGATTACATTTTTCTCAGCAGCAATTATTACCTAGTGTGGCCTATTGCATCCCATACAATTTAGGAAAAGGAGAGGCTATTGTGGATGACATGCATAACTTACTAAATTTGGTCTTATTGATTTAATAACCCATACAATAAGCACTTGACACAGGAATTAGGTCCTTATCCACCTCTCTTTTATATTACTGTACTTTAGTAAATCTCTATATCAGTTATGATTATGTCTTCAAATATGTTGCTCTCCAAAAGCTCTAATTTTCGTTCTTGATTTATGTTTGTGTTTATTTATTCTTTGGGAAATGTTCAATATTTGTCTTATTAAAGTATAACATTGCATAATAAGGCCTAAATTAAAAATAACAAAACACAAAACAAAAAACGCTTCACTATCTCCTATCAATAACATACATATATACTATGATTTAGAAGAATGTGTAAGAATTTTCCAAAGAAATAGTAATGACACATTTCGGCTAAAAACTCTCTAATGATTATGAATAGCTTTGTGTTGTTTCACAGCAAAGAATGGATTATGCAATCACTTCTATATTAAAAGCTTCTAAAAACATTAACCTCTCCAAGGCTGGTGTGGGATTTACAAGGTTACGGCATTTGCATTTGTTCAGATGAATGCCTAAAATTGTCAGAAGTCATCATGCATCTAAATTAACTGAATTTCTTTGCATATAAAATGTTTTGTGTGTGTTAAAACTGACCTGTAAAATATTGATTGCCAGAGTTTGTTGCTTAGAGTTCTACTTTTAGAAGCATATTCAATTACATTAGATAGCAATGAAAGAGGTCATCGGTAAATTGGTAGAGAGAGACATCACATGGTCAGGGCAATGTATAAATAAAGATGGATTGTCCTGGTGGCCTATAATTATGGCTAGCATGGCTGCAAAAGGAGACATCAGTGACTCTGAAAGAGAGGTGATTATTGGGGTGCATTTGGCAGGAACTTCAATGACCAAGAAAGCTCACCTTGCTAATCGCTACTTACTTGTACAAAGTGATCATCTTCACCCATGTTCTAAAATCTCTTTTCTGCCAGGCATGCATTACCGTAAGCCTTAATTACTGCATCCAGGGTGTCGCTATGGATGACACTCTAAACTGGGTGTTGCGTTACATAGCAGGCCAGACCCCCCAGGTGACAGCAGACAAGGGGGCACATTTATCAATATTCACATAAAGTGAAAAGTAGTTTTCAATTCTTATCGCAATGATAAGGATTGAACTATTTCTCACATTTATGTACAACCCTGCACAGAAGGAAGCAGTTCCGAAAAACTGCTGTTTCTGTGATGTAAAAAATCATACTTACCCCCCTCTTCGGAAGCGCTGTCTCCGGATCTTCTCCTCGTTCTTTTCATTCTCTAATTGCGCATGTGCAGTTCCAAGAACTGCACATGCCCACAAAGATCCCCGCTCTGTCTCTGCAACTATCGTTGCAGAGAGAGAGCTGTGAGTGACAGGGAGGGATCATGTGATCCCTCCACACATGCGATGTCCAGCTCTGCTCTTCGGAGAAGAGCTGACAGCATTGGATTTCTTCAATTGTGATAATGTATGCCAGCTTTAGCTGGCGTACATTATCAAGACAAGTTTCCGAAAAAAATGTTTTTTCGGAACTTGTTAGATTTGAGCTGGGAGCAGTCACTATACTGTAGAACGGTGACTGCTCCCAAAAACGAAGAGGAGTGCAAAGCAGATATCCACGATATCTGCTGCGATGCACCTTTCATAAATATTCGGAGGACACCCAGGGAGCTTAATTTCATGGTAAGTGCACGATAGTGCACTACCGTGCTTTCATAAATATGCACCAAGGTCACTGGGGGGAGGGATACTGTGGTGAAAAAGGTGCAGTCCTCACCATGCCGTACGTGGGGCCTATGACAAATCTCTGAGCTCTGCTGCCAGCCAGTCATGTGGGAGCCTGAAACTCCCACAAGGAGAGGAGTGCAGCCACACTGCCAGGAACCTGGGACAGGTGGTCTGAGTAGTCTAGAGGGCCGTGCACTCAGTACCCAGCATCTCAGTAGTGGGTACATGGCCAATATTGTGAGGCATACGTTTTTAATTGCCACCTAATAAAGTGGGGAGGGGTAACCAGGATGCACAAAAGTGGTATTCTCAAGAGCCTGGGGTGCCCCCAGCATATTGGGAGCGTGTGCATGGTGGTTACCATGAGAGGCAGTTTTGTTACAGAGGGGACGAGAATCTAGAGGTTATAAGAGCCCTAGTAGTTTAATGAAGCACAGCCGGGTACCAGCAAAGGGATAACCCAGAAGGAACATCTTCCACAGCTGAGACAGTGTTGGCACTGCAGGGAACGGTAAGACAGCAGTCTGGAGAGCCCCTTCCTATAGGTACCACATGGTGTTGCCTCCTTGGACAGACCCCCATACAATGAGGGTGGTTGCTGTATAGTACAGCGTGGCTAACTGGGAGTCCGCTTGTAAGGGGGAGGAGACTGCATGGTGGAGGAGTGGTATTTGGACCTTACGATAGGAGAGAGTCCTTGGTGTGTGGGATGGAGGTCCTCAGGATCTGTGAAGTGGTCGCCTGCATGTCTGAATTCATGTGAGCTGAATTATAAAGTGAAAAGCCTGTGTGATGCAACCTGTGGTCTGTGCCTGTGGAACTACTGCTCCCAGCAGCTGAGGCTGGTATGTAACAGCTGTTACTTTTCTAAGTACTGCGAAGGGATGTGAGGAGGCACAGAGAAAGCATTACCATCTGCTTAAGAAATGTGCAGAAGAAGGCATATAAAATGTTTACCCTTTATCAACCATTATGGTTTTCTGTGCTGGAGGAAGAGGTGTTAATACAGTTGGTTTCCTGTTTCAAAACGAGATAACCTGTCAACCAATTTTAGTCATACTGCACCATGGACACACTAAAAACAGCCATTGCAATTCACTGCTAATTAGTCTTGTTGAAAAGTTCTCAGGTATGCTGGAGGTTTACTGTTAGATACAGGGCTAACTGTGCACAACTCCACCCACCTGTCATTTGGTTAACCTTTTGACTGTTGCTAAATGCAGAACGGAGTACGAGGTGCAGTGGAGTTAGGTTTGAAATTGTATTTGAAACCAGGATGGCGCGGAGCCCCAGCGAGGACAGAGTTTCCTCTTCCACCTGCCCTTGGGTTCACCACAAAGAGGAAGCCCAAAAAGTACTCTTGTGGCAGGGGAACAATTCACCTGTCATTCCAGGGATTTGAAAGCAGGGAACTTGCTCAAGATATTTAGTCCTCGGAATGACAGATGTGCAGAGTCTATGTATTTTCTGGCGCCCGTATAGTTAACAAGTCCCAAGAAAATGTTCTGTTTCAAACACAACTGGGTTAAAAAATTATTTAGCCATTTAACCATCACATGACTTAAAACCAGTTGTGTTTATTTTCTAGGAACAAACATATCATTGCACCTGAAGACAGCAGATGGGGGGGCACCCACTGGCAAGTGGCTTAATATGATGTCTGTTAAACAATTTGTTAACCAATAACTTTCATTACTTATGTACTAATCCTCTGTAAAGGGAATTCCAAACAAACATTGATTTAAAAACAAGAATGAATATCTTTCCCTGGTGCCGTTGGAGACTATTGAGTATTAAACCCAACTCATCCAGAAATCTACTTGAAGCCCCAAGAGGTCGCTGGTGAGGAAATAAAGAAAGCTCATCAAGCAAGGAGGGGGTGGGGAAGACTTGAGAAAGCGAGAAATGAAAACAACTTTCTTCCTACTTGCACATAGAACAAAAAAAGCAAACCTTCTGTTTTAGAGGGAAAAGAAAATCGTAATCTGACACCACACTTAACCCTGGGGAGAGAAAGTCCGAATGATCCGTGTATAGGATAGAAAAGACGAGCCTGCTGCAGACCTCATGCTGCCCTGCAGCTCTGTGCTGGAGAGAGGGGGAGAGTGAAAGAGGCAAGGCTACAAGAAAGGCACGGAGAGTGTCAGGACAAGAGAGCAGAGAGAAACGGAGAGGGAAGGAGGGGCAAGGAGAAGATAGGCACATAGGATAGCACTAGAAGGCAAGGAGAAAGATAGTGGAAGACACAGAGGCAAGGAGGCAGAGGATTAGAGAGTAGAGTAGAAGACACAAGCACTAGCAGAGGTGAGGAGGACAGCCCCGGAGGAAATAGCTCTGAGAAGCAGAAAGTACAGCACCAGAAAGTAAAGGAAGGGGTGCAATAACGAGAACAGGACTACTGTCTCCGATGACAAGTGACAGGGCAATGGAGAGGAAAATCTCCTGACTTGAGACTCACACAAACTCTGTCCAACTTCTCAAATGAGCAAGAAAGCAGCTCTTGTCATCTTCAGGCGGATGGCTGACCTCTTCCTGCCGGGCTGTGTAAGGAGGATATATGATGAAGACAAGTAGCAATAATCATATCAGCAATCATGTTCCCAAGAACAATGTGCACGGTACTCCTAAGAAGGGCTGGCTCTCCAGGCTGTCGCCGCGGTTCTCCCTGCGAGATTATGTGTTCTGCATGGCAACTTTGCTGCTCTTCTGTATCGGTTCTCTATTCTACCAGCTGAATGGAGGACCCCCTCAGATGCTCCTGGATCTGCGCCTCTATCTTGGTAAGCCGCATTATATGTTCTACATCAGTATGTGTGCCAGGGTGTTATATGGTAGCTTTAATGAAATGTGCCGGTTTTCAATACCTGTTGTGAAAGTTCCTTAACCTTGTACAGCTAGTCACAAATGGAACAGTGTAGCTGCAGATGCTCTGACAGGAGGACCCATAACATCTGCTAGACAGGAATGTATGATATCAGTGCTCAATGATATGTAATACACCCCCAATACAAGGTACAAACAGGTTTAAACTGCTGCTACACCCTACAGATGCTTTTATAGAGCAAACCATGAACCTAACTATACAGTCCTATCAACCTATTTGCAGTGTGGTATTGTTTCATTATGGACAACTTGAATTAAAACTTTTTTTTTTTATCATGTTCTTTTTTTTCTTATTTGTATTTATTGATGTAAAAAGGTGCGTAATATGTTCTAATGATTAACTTGTATTAATGTGTTATCTATATTATGTCATTGTATAGGCTTAGTTATTTAGGACAATATTTCAATTTGGCAAATGTATGTGTTACAATTTGCAACTCACTGTTAAATATGTACATGTGGTATAAATTGTAAGCCAGCATTATATATATATTAGATTAAATATGTGATATTTGATTTTGTTTTCGTTTAGAGCAGTCTGCAGAAAACATTTCTTACATTGTTGACTGGAAATTGGAATTGTAGATACCGCTAGTTCATTTGTGCTAGTGATCTATGATAAAGTTAATGTTTTTGACCATTCAGTGGGTCATTATTCTATATTGTACATGTGTTTAACAGAGATGCAGGTAAACTTTTACTCATTCATTAGTCACCAGACTTGCAGAGTTTTATTTCTTAGATGAAAGCATATAAGGAAATAATCTAGGTATGTAACAAGCTTCATATGTTATTAGAACTGCAATAAAATAAATACATGTGTTTCAACAGAAATGTTGCTATGAACCCTGAAACGCACAAGTCCAAAGTGAATATGAATTTTCACACATTGCATTAAGATGCTTCATTTTAGTACGTGCAATACACTGCATAAGTTCCCTATGTATAAAGTCCCTTTCCATGTACTGTAAAAGAGAGCAGTAAATGGATTATATATTGCATGTCTTCCTCTCCATTCCCTCATTAATATCCCTGTAGGACCATGGAGACCCATTTATTGAACATTTACATGATCTATAACGTTATTGTCTGTGCTGGTGATGTCCCCCTCACAGTTCTGCTGTCAGGCCTCATTTTTGTAAAATGTAAAGGAATGACCTGTATTAGTGCTCTGAATGCATTGAATTGGGGTAAAGTAATCTGCTAAACTAAAAAGCTGATCAAATTTTATATGGTAATTCAATATTTAAGATGAATGTTTGACATCGGTTTTGGATGAATAGCACATTATAAAATATATTTAAAAATATCAGCAGTGTAGTGGAAAATGATGATTTGTTTTACTCAAAACGCAAAAGCCAAGCAAATTAAGGAATTTGTGACAGGTGAATATTGTCGAACCCTTACTCAAAGTATTTTTCACGTCTAAAATAATTTTTCTAAGTTAGAATGTTGGTTACTCAAATTTGATTTAAAATACCAAGAATGGGACTAAGTCATAAACAACACTACATACATCTCTTGCCTTATCTCCAAATAATCTACCAACTCATTCCACATCTACTGATCCTCTGTGTAATTTCCTTTATCATACAACAGCGCTTTCCTCATACTGTCAATTGTTCCCAGAAAACTCACCTTGTCAGGTAAGGTTATCAAATTCCCAAACCACCGTTTAACCTTCCTAGGCTTATATACCCGATTGCCATCCTTCTACTTAGGCTGGGTACACACTACAGGGTTTTCAGCTGATCATCGGGCAAACCACACGATAAACGACTGTACGGCCTGATATGGCATTAGTGTGTAGGCTCCAATGATGAACGATTATCGTTCCAAAGCACATTGTATCATTTCATTTGATATTTTAAACCAAATTCAAAATCTTGTTCAACGATAGAACAGTGTCGTTCCAATTCTGCAGTCACGACTGACTGTGTCCATAGATCTATAAGGAGTGTGCAGAGTCACAATCTTTTCAGCCGATGGTTATGACAGATGAAGAGCATGGATCTGAAGGTAAATCTTGTAAAATGTGTTTAGTGTGTACACATGAATTGGCGTAATGACTTTTATTTTTTTCAGTCATTGGTAAAATCGTTGACGATATTGTATCGTGAGAAATTTTCTGTAGTGTGTACCCTGCCTTAGTCCACACAAAACTTGTACAAGTATTCTATTTCTATACTCAAATGACCTAATTCCTCCCAAACTAACAGCTGTGTGACTGGATAATTTAGCCCAACTAAGCACTTTTTTCCCATTGCAATCTGGCTGGACCAAAATGCACTATGTAACAGTTAACCTCGTGTATCAAACTCCTATATTCTCTTAGACTGTAGGCTTGCAAGAAAGGGCCCTGTCACATGTAAAGCACTGTAGAATATACAGAGCAATATCAATAAATTTTAATAATACTATTAATATAGCATTTTGACTCAGAAAATACCTTAGTGGTCTTCAGTAGGACTTCATCCTCTTGGGTACAATGCTTTAATTAGTGGTGAGTGTCACATCATGTATAGACCCTCAAAAGAGAATATTTACACTTCTAACAGACTCATTGATATACATAAAACAATTGTAATGTGGGGTATAGTCTTGTTGTGGTTTTCCTTTCTCAAGGTGTCTGAATAGACTGAATTGCTAGGTTGAACTTAGATTAGGTTGCACATTTGATCGCTTTGTTATTAACTTGTATTAATCCAGTTTTATGGTTTGTATAGAAATTGTGAGTAAGACATTTTCATTAAACATATTAATTTTGTGCTTGCCACTGCTTTTAGCCATGTCTATTCACACCATGAGTCCTCCTGCTCTTAGTGGTATTTCCAGCAGTAAATTAAGTCATTCAGAGGATTTTTATAGACATATACGACAGAGATTTATCAAGGCTTTACTGGGCCAGTGGTACATTTTTTTTTATTATTATTATATTTCCCTATCTGTTACAACCCTGTCCTTTGCTTCCTCAGTAAATAAGAGGTATAGATTGCCACTCTGCCTTTATAAACCTTGCTCCTAAGTGTATAAACTGTTTTTCTCTGCTGTTTATTTTCATTGATGGTTGTGTGAATTCAAAATGTTATATTGTAGCCAGAATAGCAAACCCCCAGAAATCTGTATTGCTGAATTTACATTCTAGATGTGATGTCTCACAGCGAGTGTTACTTACACATTGCCACAAGAATTTATACTCGGCTTGTGACCATATCCCTTGGATCTGAAAAATATTTTAATTTTAAGTCTGGGCAGCTCAAATAAAGAGAATAGTTTTTGAATTAAGCTATTAAATCCTCTTTGGAATTTACCAATCTGCTAACACATAATAAATAAAACTGTTCGAATATGGAGTTATCACTTTATATAACTTATAGTTGCAATCTAATTTCCTAATTTTGTAGGTTTTAAGGATTTTCCAGTTGAAATGTCCCTATTTTTTTTTTTAAATGGTACCAACTGCAATGCACATTTTATATACTACTGTACACTCATGGCCAAAAGTTTTGAGAATGACCCAAATATTATTTTTCACAAAGTCTGCTGCCTCAGTTTTTATGATGGCAATTTGCATCTACTCAAGAATGTCATGAAGAATGAGCAGATGAATTGCAATTAATATCAAAGTCCCTCTTTGCCATGACAATGAACTTTATCCCAAAAACAATATTTCCACTGCATTCCAGCCCTGACACAAAAGGACCAGCTGACATCAGGTCAGTGAGTCTCTTGTTAACACAGTTGAGAGTGTTGACGAGGACAAGACTAGAGATCACTCTGTCATGCTGATTGATTTAGAATAAGAGACTGGAAGCTTTAAAAGCAGGGTGGTGCTTAAAATCATTGTTCTTCTTCTGTTAACCATGGTTATCTGCAAGGAAACATGTGTAGTCATTGTGGCTTTACACAAACAAGAGCTTCACAGGCAAGGATTTTGCTGCTAGTACGATTGCACCTAAATCAACCATTTATCGGATCATCAAGAACTTCAAGGAGAGAGGTTCAATAGTTGTGAAGAAGGCTTCAGGGAGCTCAAAAATGTCCAGCAAGCACCAGGACCGTCTCCTAATGATGATTCAGCTGTGGGATCGGGGCACCACCAGTGGAGAGCTTGCTCAGGAATGGTAGCCCCTGGCCACACCCATGCTGCACACTTGGTATCTTAATTAAGTCTATGTTGTAAGTGTTAAACATGTGTATGTCTTGTATATTGACAATATGAGCTAAAAATCCAAACAAGGCTATTTGGTCATTCTAGGTCATGTATCTTTTTTGATTCTACAAGCAAAAATTTAATTTAATTTTGTGCCATAACATATTTAAATCAGCTTCAAGATTAGTAGAGGGCATGTTGAGAGGTGCATTTTCTGTTTTGCGCGTGGCTACAGGCCCTACAAGATGACTTGTTTCTTACATAGCCTTAGAGGTGGAGGAAACCAGGTCTTGGCCTATTCTGTCTGTAGGATTTCTCTTCCACATCCCAGGCTCGCTTTATACCACAAAGAGCATTTATACTAATGTAATAAAGTAATTCAAATGTATTATACTGACATCATAAATAGCCTTCTTCACTCTCATGATTAACTTAAGATATATAATTTGGCCAAACTGAGCAGTATTCCAGGAGAAAAACTGTGAAGGTTAATATAATGAGTAGTCTGGACATTAATCCTCCAGGAACATTTTCACCTGGTTAACAAACCTACAAATTTTGCAGATCGTAAATGACTCTCACATTGTAATATTAAACTTAAAATATGAAGGATCATTGATAACTAAAATAATTGATATTGCTATTGTGTTTTTTTTTAAACTGATAATAAATATAAAATGTATTGCTATAGAGTAGCATTTTAAAACAGTGTTTAGCAAGTACTCCCATGAAGAGTGTTTGCTTATTCTAAGTATCCCCCCAATGTGCGTAAAGTTATTCTAAATGCTCCATAATCTAAGTAAATAAATGTTAAGCCACTCCTTATGGTTTTAAATGTATTAAAAATACTCTTTTGGATTTGTATTGGATGTCTTATTCTTTACTCATAAATGTATTCCCTGTGAAATATGTTTGCAAACTTCTCTGCAGCGAGATATGAATTTTTAAAATACAGCATGCTATTGGATTCAACCTCGGACCTCCACCGCAGACATGAGTCTCGGTGGGAGTCAGACCGCCCTGTTTGTTCATTGTACCCTAACTTAAATAACTCATGACTGTTATGGGACATTGGGGCTAGCTTTATTTCAAGCGTTACAACTTTACATTTACATCTTTTAAGACTAGCTAGACTAATTTTCTTTGTAAAGTTCTATTCCTCTGCTGCTCTGCTCTGTCAGTCCCTATATTAGTTGCCTATATTTTACCGAATCTAGTATAAAATACTTCTATTAACCTACAAAGCCATAAACAACACTGCACCAACATACATCTCCTTACTTATCTCAAAATATCTCCCAACTCAATCACTCCACTTTGCACCAGATTTGTGTCTCTCATCTACACTCATCACTTGCTCCCACCTCTGAATACAGGACTTTTTTCAGGCTGCACTAACTCTGTGGAATGTCCTTTCTCACACAGAAAGGCTTCCTTTAGCCTCCAAACCTTCAAGCATTCCTTGAAAACTAATATTTTAGGGCACGCTTATAAAATTCCCAAACTATCTTCCTAACCTTCCTAGGCTACTCTACCTCTAGAATGAAAGTGCTCAAAGGCAGGGTCCTCTCCTCCTTATATCTGTCTCCCTTGTGCAACCTTGTTGCCATGAGTTAAACGAATCATCCGCTACCTTATGCTATAATTGCTAGCTCATGACCATAAATGGTAGCATTGTTATACTTAATTGTATTCATATCACTCTTATTATCTGTAGCTGTCATCATAGTTATTGAACTCCTGTTTGTCAACTATGGTGTCCTATAAATAAACAATAATGATGATGATGATGTTGATTAACATCTCTAAACAGTTTCTTTATATGCTCAAACAACCCTCTGACCCCCAAGACGAAATTTGCAGTGTGACTGGATCATTAAGCCCCACAAAGCACTATTTACCCTTGCAACCTGGCTGAACCCAACAAGTGGCACTAAAACTTATGTGTGAAACGCCTATTATCCTATAGATTATATGCTTGCGAGCAGAGCCCTCTTACTACTTTGTCTGTTAGCACCATTTTTTTTTTTTACTGTGTGTTCCCAATTGTAAAGTGCTGCAGAATATGCTGCCGCTATATAGATATATATTAAAAAATAATGTGCTCATGTAAATGATGTTCCTCTATGAAATGCACTGAGATGATGCAAAACATGTACTATTAAAACTAGTGGCCAATGTCTGGTTCACTGACACAAAGATTGTGTTACAACTTCTCATTTTACTCAACTAAAACAATCTACATATGCTCAAAAGTGGGTGCAAATGTGCAAAAGTCAGTGCAAGATGTCACAAACAAGGAAGGAACAGATTTTGCATTATGTTCCTGACCTCCGTCCTAAGGATTTTATCATATAATTATTTTAGTAAAGACTGTGTCATTCTGACAGTCCCTGCATTAGTGCTGGTTATAGCTCTGTCTTTATAGGAGCTATAACCCAACAAATATTACAGTCACAAACAGATATAATATTATTATGATCCATTATCATCATCATCAACATTTATTTATTTTGTAGCACTTTACAATTGGGGACAAACACAGTAATATACAATACTAGATAATGCAGACAAAGAGGTAAGAAGACCATGTGTGCAAGCTTACAATCTACGGGACAATGGAAGTTAGATACACATATTGTATTTCAGTTCAGCTAGATTGCAAAGGTAAAAGTGATTTGTATGCTATGTGATTCAATCACACAACAATGCTAGTCAATGGGTCAGAGGGTTGTTATCTTGTGGAAATAGGGTAGCCTTGGGAGATTAAGAGGGTGGTTGAGTAATATTATAAGCTTGCCTGAAGAGGTGGGTTTCCAGAGAACGCTTAAAGGTTTGTAGACCAGTGGGGAGTCTTATTGTGCGGGTGAATGCCATAGATTGGGTGCAGCTTAATAAAAGTCCTGTAACTGGGAAATGGAGCATTTGCTGATAGTGGAAGAGAGATGCAGATCTTGTGCAGGATGGAAGTGTCGAGATGGGAGATGTAGGTTTTTAGAAGTATTTTATATTGGATTCAGTAAAAAACAGGTAACCAATGTAGAAACTGACAGAGTGGTTCATCAGAGGAAGAACGGTTTGCAAGGAAAATAAATCTAGCCGCTGTATGCAAAATATATTGTAGGGGCTACAGTCTGTTTTGGGGAAGACTAGTAAGGAGGGAATTACAATAGTCAATGCGGGAGATGATCAATTAGAGTTTTTGCATATATTGAGTCAATGTGGGGAACAAAGGATAGTTGCGAGTCAAGGATCATTCCTAGACAGTGAGCTCGGGTGGGATTTATGGTCATGTTGTCAACAAACATAGAAATGTCAAGTAGTTAACTTCTCTTGGTGGGTGGGAATATTATTAATTATGTTTTTAAAAGATTGAGTTTGAGTTGGCGGCAGGACATCCAAGATGAAATGGCAGAAAGACTATCTGAATTGAGCCAATTGCTTGTCGAGGAAGATTTTACCATTTCTAGTCTGATCCTATCAATCTTGTCCTTGAAGTAAAAGCAAGATTCTGGGCAATGATAGTAATCGGAGGGTTTGGAGTGGGAGAGTTGAGAACAGATTTAAAGGTGCTAATAAAGAGGGTTAGAAGCCTGAGCAGATGAGCGATTGGAAGTATGTTTATTTTGCAGTGTCCAGAGTATTTTGATAGGTGTGATAGATAGAAGTATATGTGAAGAAATCATTAGAGGTTTGAGGTTTTTGGGAACAGTCCAGGGGACATGAATTAAAATACCTCTGATACTTAATTTTTTATGTAATTTAGGGTATGTATAATTGGTAGGAGGAATTTTGGCTTTTAAGCTGCCATTAGTGTAAGGATAAGTTCCTTGGGACAAGTGCTGCACCCTTTCCCCCGTACCAGTCCAATTTCATTGTGCTCTTATTCCTCCTGTTTTCTCCGCTCCTCTTATTGTTTCTTCCAGCACTGCATGCAAGGCAAGGCAAGGAATATAGGTAAGCAGAAGAGGCAGCTTCCTTGAATTCAAGGGTGTGGGACATCACTGAAGCCTCTCAGAATTGTGGCTTTACTCTTTAAATATTGGCAACTATGGCAGTAACTGGAAAATATCTGGGCAACTGAGAATTATATTAATAATAGTGCTTAGATATCTGGGTAACTGAGAACTATATTAAGAACAGTGCTTAAATATCTGGGTAACTAAGAACTATATTAAGAACAGTGCTTAAATATCTGGGTAACTGAGATCTATATTAATAACAGCGCTTATAGTGTTTTCTGTTACAACATAAGGCAGTGGTGGGCAATAGATGGCCCACAGGCCTCCAACAGCAATCCAAGCCTTCACCTGCGGCCCCACAGTTTGTGAAGACTGGAGGGCCACACATGTAGCCTTCCACCTCTTTTACGTTGGCCCTCACTTGTATAAGGATACGCTCAGGCTGTGTGTGATGAAAATAGCCTCTGTATTTTTATAGCATTTTGAAAAATTCCAAATATTAGAAACTTTCACCATCTGAACATTCTTCAAACTTTTGTTTATCAAGAGCATCAAAAAGGGATCACAGTTTGTGTGGCCTTAAGAAAGTATCCATAAATTAGCAGTTTATTGCATAGCTGTGAGAGTCATACTGTTTTGCAAACTTCCAATACTTTATTTTAAAAGAATTTTGGTGTGCCAAGACTTTTAAACTTTTTAATTTCTCTAGAGCATCTCTAAGTTTGTTGGATCTTGCCCACTGTTGTTTTATTATGATTTTCCAATAGAGAAGTTTAATAAACTAAAACGTGTACCATGCTGGGTACTTACCTGAATATATGAACCTTAGTAAAGATAGATAAAGGCAGACATGCCTGTGACAGCTTTAATAATGAGGAATGCAATATATTTTAATATTAAATGCCTGCTAATTAAAACTGTAGAATCTTTTATCTTAATTCATAAGTTTATATTAAATAAGTACTGTGCATTTGAAGCTAGAAGAACATGCATATTTTCTCCTTACTGCAGTATTTGCTGTTATGTGATCATCATTGTTTTCATATTGTTCTGTCTACAGTTTGCTCTTAGTTCACCATTTCCCCTTATACTAAAACCATATGAAATATTTTAATGTTATACTCTTCTTGAATGTCCATACAGCTCTTTTTACAGAGCAAATGATTTAAAAGTTGCTTGTGCTATGCTTCTATATTGCTGTTAGTTTATTCCACATCCATAGTTATTAATTTGAATTAATAAATAAATATTTTTTGCTTACAAAATTGTTTTCTGTGCTTCTTGGTGATGCAACAGAAAAAAAGATTCCATTTTTGAAAGTAACCTTAAGCTACTGTAGTATGTGTGGACTACTTTATAGTTGCACAGAGCTAGACATTAGAAGTGTGTTCTATGAAATTTATTTCTATAATGTGCCCAACTGCCATCTTTTGTATTATGTGCATGTAGCACAGAAGTAAACTGTTCGGTGGGCTGCTGTTCTTTATATATCCAAGTGGTCAGTGTGCTTATGCAAAACTACATACATCATCATCATCAGCTATTTATATAGCACCACTAATTCCGCAGCGCTGTACAGAGAACTCACATCAGTCCCTGCCCCATTGGGGCTCACAGTCTAAATTCCCTAACATTTACACACACACACACACACACACACACACACACACACACACACACACACACACACACACACACACACACACACACACACACACAGCCAGTTAGTACTAGCATGTTTTTGGAGTGTGGAAGGACACCAGAGCACACGGAGGAAACAAACGCAAACACGGGGAGAACATACAAATTCCATACAGATAAGGCCATGGTTTGGAATTGACCTCCTGACCCCAGTGCTGTGAGGCAGAATTGCTAACCACTTAGACACCGTGCTGCCCATATATTTGCAGTTATAGCTACATGGATGTATTTCCTTGCGAGTGTTGGAGTGTAAACAAATACACAAAATTATATGTAGACTCCTGCTTACCTGGTAGGTCATAATTTTCCATGACCTACCACCAGGTCATGCTCACATACATTCCTAAACTTGCAATGCCTGAAAAAAACACCTTATAAATAGTTTTAGATGTTTTAATGTTTTTAGAATGGAAATACTTAAAACTTATGTCACCACACTTGAATGGGTACTAAGGGTAGTATGACCAGTGCTGGACAGGAGCCTCAATTTTAAAGCTGAAAAGCCGTGTGTTGGCCACCCCTGATCTGATCTAGGACTTGCCCTACCACAACTATAAACCTGTCCCCACATTTTAAACTCTAATATTGTACCATGGTTCTGCCAAGGTGCACAATTACTCCTTTTGTTTGCTTTACTCTACTTAATGAATCAGACCCTATATCCTTGAATTAGTCACCCACTTGACATGTCCACTTAAAAAAAGAAAAAAAAAGAAAAAAGGTAAAGCTAGATATCATAAAGGTAGAAGAAATGAACAATCAGAACTTGCCAAACACTATTGATCTTAAAGGTTGAAGGTATAAATAAAGAGCTTCTCACTGTTGCGATCTAAGGCAGAACTTCTAGGCATGCTTTATGATTAAGGAAAAGCAGACATTGAGATTATAATGTTTTCCACAAAGATTTATGCACTTAAATAAAACAAAAAATAATAATTCTGACAACGCTGTTTTCTTCTGAGTAGAATCTTAAAAACAACTGTCAACGTTTCCCTGGAAAAAAAACTGAACAAGACTAATGCAGATGATCAGGCTGATCAAACAGCCAGATACTGATCTTTCGAGGTATTCTCTTACATCTTGTGCACTGTAAAGTAACAAACACCCTGTAGTGACACTTGTGAAAAACTATTTTTTTTATGATTGCTTCAGTTTGACTTTTTTATTTTTACCACCTACCAATGCCACTTACCTGCACTTTCCTGATACTCCAATCCCGCGGCTCCCACAATTCTTCTAACGGTCTGTGTAAGGAATCCTGTTGGAATCATTCAAGGGATTAGGGTTGTCTGATACAATTGTTAATAAAGTTAAAACTTCTTCATAATGTTGAAAAATGTTGCACTGAGTATGACGCCGCATGAAAACAAATACAGTGCTGTATAAATCAACCAGTCACCCAGTGTTTATGGAAAATTGGCCACTGTATTGGTGCCAGTAGTAAGTATAAAGCTGGATTGCAAAAAATGTCCATACAAAAAATATTGCAAGACTGTGCCAGGCATCCCAACCATGGTAAGAGAAAATTATTCCAGTTCCAATTATTAGAACACTGACTCTTCTTCTTTTACAGACATAGCCGCTTCCTCAAAGTATAAACCACATGATATTGTGTGCCAGCTCTGATATACATTCAAATACCACAATCTACAAGGGCTGGACAGCTATAAGCTTTCTCCTGTCCAATCACTGGTTGATTTGGAGAGCAATTATTGAGTTTCCCACATGTTTAAAAATTGAACAATTAGGACTCCCAAGAAGTTTTTTCATAAAACCGACCCCATGCTTTCCCAAATATGGTAGAACATCTATAGGACCATATTGTAGCTTGTCCTATTAATCTGGGTTAATCAGGAATTTTAATTAAGTGAAAACAAGTATTATGAGTTAATGATTTGGGTAAGAAAAATGGAGACTGTTCTAGGAAACACATGGGAGCCCTAATTCTGCATTTTTTCAACTTTATAAAGCAGTTGTAACATTATTAGTAAATGCTCATTTTAACAGTGTTCTTAAATATGTGATTGGTTTTAACTGTCCACTTCAAACTTTATTCTATGTTTGCATTCAAACATTTAGCTGATTCGCAAAGATAACAGAAACCTATCCCAAACTGCCGTGGGATCTCTCAGGTAATACCAAAGACACTTCTTCATAATTTGGTTCCACATTTCAGAAACACAACTCCAAGGATGGATCACTGACCTAATGTCTGCCTAATGTCAATTTGTTCAATCCTGCTCTTGCATATGAATCCTGGACATCTCAGTCTTTGCAAGTTACTTTAGTTTATATGTTATATATATAAAATATATAAAATAAATGTCTACTTGTCTACTTATCAGATCATTTGCAATATAGAGAAAATATTGAGACTGTATCTGAAATGGGTTGTTCGCTAACCAACCTGAGCATACGACAAAAAGCAAAGGAGAAAAGAATGGTGCACATTTTGGACACAGAGAAAAAATGTGTTATTTTCTATTAAAATGTCAAAATGTTATAATTTGCTAACAGAAATAATATGGTTACTCCTAAGCAAGGCAACATATTTAAAATCTTATGAATAGGTAAAGAAAATGAAAGAGACAACTGTTGTCAGCGTTTATTATTCCTCTATGAAGGATGTTAGCAATATTGAGTATTTACTTATCTGCAGTTATGATAACGAATGTCACACAAGCCTAAAATCTGTTAGTCTGCAAAGTGTATAGAGGTTAATTTAGCTAGTTATGGTAATCTGACTGATTACTGGTGTCTGTATTGTCATTTCCTGGGTCCCTCATATTAGTGATTACTCACAGCAGAGAGGAATATCCTATTCCTAATATTTAGTCCCAATATTGCTAATAGAGTATTGATAAAGGCTGACAACAGTTGTTCGTGCTTTTAATTCACAGTCTATTTAATTTTCTTCACCTATTCATATGATTTTAAATACAGTATTACAGCTTGCTTAGGAGTTGCCATATTTTTCCAGTTGAGAAATTCTAATACAATTTTGACATTTTAATAAAAAATAATACATTTTCTCTGTGTTTGAAGTGTGCACTAAACATTAGTAACCATTATTTTAAAGATGGATTTATTATCCTTTAAGACTTTGCAAAAATGCCTCTATTGTTTTTTTTTTCTTATTCTGACCATAAGATACACAGTTACTGTTTAAGGTCAACAAAAAGACAATGGTCTATCTTGTTCAACTTTTTAATAAATTCTAATTATGTTAATCCAAAGCAAGGCAGGTAAGCCTTCAATCCAGCATAGTAGTCACTTAGAAATCTTTTCACCCAACTTTCTTCCACTTGTTTTCACAATTAGTGTTCTGGTTCCAAAAGACCTCTTACCAATATCACAAAGTCATTAATACTTTCTGAGGAGCTAGAGACTAGTGTTCCGACAGGAACAGCTGCAATATAATGCATCTATGTATAGAGATGTGTTACCCTTCAGGCTAAGGGGCACATTTATCAATCATCGGCAAAACTGAAAAATAGTTATCAATCCTTATCGCATGGATAAGGATTGATCTATTTCTCAAATTTATGAAAAACGGATCACAGAAACAGCAGTTCAGAAAAACTGCTGTTTCTGTGATAAAAAAAAATCATACTTAACCCCCTCCTCGGGACGCGCTGTCTCGGTATCTCCTACTGGTCATCTTCGTTCCTCTTCTTCCTTCAATTGCGCATGTGCAGTGCGAAGAACTGCACATGCGCACAAAGATCCCCGCTCTGTCTCTGCAATTCTGCGAGCGGTGAGTGACAGGGAGGGATCATGTGATCCCTCCACACATGCGCTGTCCAGCTCTGATCTTCGGAACAGAGCTGACAGCATTGGATTTTTTTAATTTTGATAATGTCATGACAAGTTCCCGAAAAAAAAATGTTTTGAATGGTGACTGCTCCCAAAAACGATCAGGAGTGCAAAGCCGCAGATATCCATGATATCTGCTGCGATGCACCTTTAATAAATTTGCGGAGGGCACATCGGGACCTGATTTCCACGGTAAGTGCACGATAGTGCACTACCGTGATTTCCTAAATATGCCCCTAAACCTGCTATTGCATATAGCATGTGACTGCGACCATAGAAGACACTGGAAAATTACCAAGATTAACCTTAAATAACTCCTCTTCTTCAAATGGTAGTTAATTGTGTTACATTTGTATTATAAGTATCCAAATGAATTTGGTAACAATGCTGAACAATTTCTCCTTGAAAAACTTACTGCATTTCAGAATATGATTTATGCACATTGGTATTATATATTATATCACTTGGAAAACTTTGTACAACCAATCATTTTTGTGCCAACACCGAGAAGTCTGACATAATATTAAACTTTAGTATAACAAAGTAAAGCTGCATGAAATAAAGAAGAAAAAAGGCTAACTGGTTTTATAAGTCTTGGCTTCCCTAAGGCTTTCAAACTGAAATCCCTAGTTCTTATTAAGAGGATGAAGTTGTCCTCCTAGCCTTTGGGTTCTTGACATATTTGTGGTTGTGTTCTCTTATAAGTGCTCAGCAGTCAAGAGCTTCCCAGAAAGTCGGAAATGAAAAAAAATGGATTTTGCTTGGCTCTCGAGCTAGTTATCTATTATTATTTTATATTTGAAATATTGAGAAATAATGTGTATTTGGCTTGGTGCACCCACAGAAATGCAACGTTGGAAGAATAAAAACATGCTATTTTCATATTGATGTCTAGACTGGTACTCAGGTTTAATTCTGAAAATGTAATTTTGAGGTAACAATCTTGTCTACTTAACTAAAGTGGTGTGTCTGCCAATACCTAACATTGTAATCCAATAGTTACGAGTAGATATAAAGCTGATTATTAAAAATAAAATTAAACCCAGTAAACAATTTTTAGTTCAACTGTATAAAAATGTAATATAAAATATTTTGAATCTCATAGATAGGTTTGTTTTGTAAATTGTTGAGGTTTTATACTTGTAGAGATCTCTTTATAATTGTCCCCCTGAAAATGTGTAAAGTATTTACATTTTCCACTTGACAAAGTTTTAAAATATGAATATTAGAATAATTGCCTTGGTTTGAACTGTAAGCACTCAGACATGACAGTGCTTTCTTGTGTTGAGAGCATTGAGTGGATGCCTGTGTAACTGGGCAATCGGCGATCTTGACATGAGGTTTAAGGGCATTTTAATTTCAAACTTCTTTTTCTTCCGCTGGTACGAAACAGACAGTTGACCATTTATTAGATTCCTGGACGTAAGTACCTTACAAATGGTGGGGACCCAATGATACTGCTTGCTAGGTATGGTTAGTGTCAGGGGTGTGTTAACCTACAATTTTAGTTCTGGGTCTAGCTCAACTATATGACAATATGACTTCTATTTACTTTCTACATCATGCATGACATCCATATCACCAATAAAGGTAATAAAAAGCACTAGTCAAAGTACGGATCCCTGGGGTACTGCACTGGAAACATTTCCCTCCTGTGAATGCACCCCATTTATTACAACTCTCTGGGGCATATTCAATTGTTGGTGTTACTGCTTAATGTAAAGTAGCGCGTACTATTACCGTCATTACGGTAATAGTGCGCGTAAATACCGTTATTACGGTACTTTTCTCGCTGGATTTCAGCTCGCGTAATAACGGTAATACTTTTTACGCAGCGGAGACTGCCAACAATTGAATATGCCCCTCTGTGTTCTATCCTGCAAGATCTTATCCATTCAACTATCTTAAAATCCAACCCCAAGCTTTCAAGTTTATTTAGTAGAAACAAAACAGCCAGAAATGAGTGGTGAATGAAGTTATGACAGATCAAGGAGCAAGTTGTCTTGGGGTCAGGTCAGAGACTTGTCTGATGAGATACGTTTTGAAGGAACCCTTAAAAGATTAAAGATTCTGTGAATTGTAACAGGTATAACAAGACACTTCCTGCTTGATTGCGTTATATATAAATAAATATATAAACACTTAGAAACATAAATACTGGGAAATAATATACTGTAAAAGTAATACATATATATGATACATGATACATATATAAAAACAACTGCAAAATAAATAAGTGACAAAGAGGTTTATTTATTAATAACTGTAGATAGGGCTGATTTTATATGAGTGATACTGTCCTGGGGCTGTAAGAGCTAACTTACCGCTTGGCCTGGGCCAGTCTGAGAGGATATGCACATGGATGCACAGTAGAACTGAAAGCTCAGACTTGGGCTTTCAGTTCCACTAATGCAAATAACAATGAAATAATAAAAAAATAACATAAAATATTTTAAAAGAAGCCGTAATTCAATTGGAATCATTGATTTTTCTTCTGCTCTCGCCTATATATATATATATATATATATATATATATGCTTGCCCATGGCTTACCCATTTCCAGTAGTGCAGCTAGTCCGTAACTTTCATCAGTGATAACATATGCTATCCCTGAAAACCTATTAAATAGGCTGTGTGTATTATAGGCCTCATCCATGCCAGACTGCATAACATGTGGCCCAACCGATCAAAATATTGTTGTCGAAACTGTAACAAAACTCGAGATCTACTTCAATTGTAAGTTAGTATGAATTATGCTGGCACTATGTAAATAAAAGTTGGTAATAATTATAATAATAATAATCTCTGGAAAGGCCCTTTAATCCAGTCATTATAGAAGGAGGTGTTCAAATTAGCTAGCAAGATCTTAATTACGGTAATTATTCCTTCTCCAGAATTAGCTCTTCTGCACCTTTATCCTCCGCAAATCCTGAGACATAATCATTATGTACTAGGTCATATCTTGACTTCCATGATAGCTGCTATCACTTAAAACGGGAAACCCCAGTACCTACTACTATTAATAAGACTAGGGGGGCAAATGTGCAGTGAAGCCCCAAAGGGGCTATTTGACATCATAAAATTGTAGTAATAAGAACACTAGAATATTGCAGTTGTTTAACTGTTTTATTATTCGCTTTTTGTGACTTATGTACTACAACTTCACTATTTTATTTCGCTGTACCATAGAATAAAACGTTTGGATAAAATTAGCCCTGGTGCATGTGTGTTAGAGAATTTAGACTATGAACTCTGCTGGGGCAGGAACTGATGTGATTGGATAAACATTCTCTGCAAAGCGCTGTGCAGCACGTTGGTACTAGGTAAATAAAGGTTAATAATAAAATAATATTCTTTCCATGATATTTGGTGACATAATTATAGAAACAGGAATGTGTTGCCTTTGTACAAGTTTACAAGTTCACTTTCACATTATAGTTTTAAGTCTTTAAGTTGATACCAGCATTAGTAAGAAATGGCCTGTGAAGGGCACTGACAGAAAATCCGCAGTGAAATGAATTGAAGGGGTTTCGGATAAATGACTCCAAAAGACATTTGGAAATGATTAGATGTTTAAGCATAATCAATCAGGATGTACTCCAGAAAGACGATGATAATTTAAAGCTGCTGTTTAGGCTTGTCTCGCTTGCTAAGTAAAAATGGAGTGTGTGACATTGCAGAATACTGCCATGAGTATTTAAGTGTACACTTGAGTACATACATTGCATACATGTATACCTCCCCAAGATGAAATCCTTTAACCATAATTGGGCCAATTACTTAATTTTAAGTTTAATTATAAAATATATAGTCAAGATAGACTGTTGTATATTATGGTTTTAGAAACTAATTCAACTAAAAGGTTCCTTATGCAATACAATGAATGAATGAGTTAAATATTAAGCGTCTGACAATTGTATTTACATGTGTTTGCACTATTATCCAAACTGGCAATAAATAGGTTATGGATGACATTATTATTATTATTGTTTATTAATTAGATAAATAAAATAACTATGTTGAGCAGAAATAATACAAACAGAATTCCTCAAGAAGAAACAAAAAAACTGACCCATCTCCGACAAAAAATTGCTGCGCCAAATCTGTAAGAGTTTATAATCCGCTCTGACTCCTGTAAGAGGAATACTGGAAAAGAGGTGGAGAGGATGTATGTTCTCTTAGATTCCCCTCTTATTTTATGTATTAACTGCATATTTGTGGTGATTTCACTGTCAAAGAGGGAGATTCAATTGCCGGCGATGTGGTGTGCGTAATTACGGTCGAAATCTCTGCTTATTTTCGGGTGCAAATGAGCAGAGATTTCTGTCAAATCTCTGGCGCGGGGTGTCTATGCGGACATTCCAGAGACACCTCACGACTAGTTGAATTCCCTCCAAAGAGTTCTCTGGGTTTTTTTAAAAAGACGGAAAAGTGTACCTTAGCGTGCCCTAGCTGTGAGTAGAGAGACCTAGCTGCTCATTTGGTCAGTCCATGTTTTGGCCTAACCTCATTATCTTCCATCAGTTATGCCGACTCTTTGAAAAGGGTGGGCTCATGCAGGCACACTCTGGTCTCTGCCTACAGAATCGGGTTCGGCAGACCTGAATGAGCCTGTGCTAGCACCTCAATAAAAGGATGCACGTTCAAGAGTTCATTTTGGAGTTAGGCTTAGGACTAGCCTCACTAAAAATTAGAGAGAATCTTTTTTATTTAGTAAGTCCCAGACAGGCAGAAGGACTTTGTTTTATGCTTCCATAGTGTACTGAGCAAATCTGCAAACTTTAATGAAATTGGATGGCAGTCGTGCTTGCTGCCAGCGAAGCAGCAGTGTGAATAAGTGAAAGCAGTCAATGGTGAACAGCCAATCTGAGGGGTTTGTTTCTGATTGGCTAAAGCGTGATTGGTTATTTGTGTTGATTGCAACTGCTTGTTACATGAAACTCAAAAAGATTCTTGTGACTTGCATTTTGACTTGTGCCTAACTAAATCAGACCCAGACTCCAGCAGAGTATTATGAATGGCGACCTTTGCATTCATTGTGATACAGTGTGTAGATACTGAAATTTATAGAGCATGATGTTGTTGTTATAGAGCATGTTGTTTTACGCTATATTGTATGATTGTCATTCTAACTGATATCATACTGTTACTGTTCAGCTGTCATTAGCTCATAATCTTTAGAACCCTAGTGTCCTCTAACTAAAATTGGGTTCTCTGCGCCCAGCCACCAGATTATCAAGAAAGCATTAGGGAATTGCTGGGATGTCGCTGTGTTAGTGGTAAAAGTCTACCCCCTGACATAACAAGCAACATCTGAGAGTGGGCTATCTATTAAATACGTATGACTGGTGTATTATTCTTTTATTAGGGGCAGCATATAATGTCATGCACATTCAGTTTATGATTATAATCTTTGCCATCTTGCCAGTATGGAGAATGAAGGGGAAAGGTGTAAAGGTTAAATGTTATACTAAATATTTTAATGCTGGATTAACCACCTATGCAGAACACTAGCAATACTTTCATGTAAAGGTTTTAGTTTCTGTGTTTTTATGGGGTCTTTTTGGGATTCTTGGTATAAGAAAAACGTTTCAGGTGTTCAAACACATGATTTGATGTCTTGTAATCTTACTTTTAAAATCTAAAATTGCTCAGGCATGTTCAAAGTAGTTGGTGAGTTTTTTCAAACTTTTGGCAACCACTACTTTTTTTTTTTTAGATTGAATTAGTAACTCTGCTTACTATGTTAGCCAACATTAGTGAAATCTTAATTGTGATGCTGCGGTGAATCTGAGGACAGTTGTTGACAGGCATCTGTGAAGCAAATGGGAGAAGCTTACATTTTTTTATTGCTTCTTTGCGGCTGTATTGTGACACAACATAGAGGCACAAAGAAGAAAATTCCACACCCAAATGCGCAATAAGGCGAATATTCCGCAGAACAGTTTAGCTCATCTGTAGCCAGAAGCAAGTCAGATCTTTTATCATAAGAGAAACACATTGGGCTGCATTTATAAAGCCTATCACATGGAGAGTAAAAGCTTTAGTTTAATAAAAATGTAGCAGCTGAAAAAGAGGAGGGGGCAGAGGGAACATTATATAATCATGGTTTGATGATAGTTATAAATATTCTAGGCAAAATACATTAAACCATATTTATATTCTCTGCTCTTCCTCTAGAATGTCAATATACATATGTCTGTTTTGCTGCTTGTCTTTTAGAAATGAATTGCATGCTGATTGGGATATGCAGAAGTTTCTTCAATAAGATTATTGCTGGACAAATAGCTATATGGTACTTTGCTACTTACTTCTTAATGAGTGGTTGCCGCTGGGTGTAGGTACAGCTGTAGGGCAATTTTGGATAAAATTGCATATAGTTCCCTGTCCTATTTCAAGTAAATTACTTGATGAGTGGTGGTGGGTGTCCTGAAGAGTAAATATTCTATTCTTAAATAAGTGCCAATCTAAAAAATAAATAGTGGAATCCAGACAGAAGCCAAAGAGAAAGTATTTTGCTCCCTTGGCTGTTTTTTACTTTTTCTTTTTGCTTATGTGCTATTATGGGTTTGTGTCCTGGAATATGATAACTTCCATTTTGTCTACATGTTGAAGGGGAGCATTTCAGGGTTTCCTGCCAGGTTAAGTGTGTCTGTAATCCAGAGGCAGAACTAGCGAGCTGTGGGCCCCGGGGCAAGGAAGCAGGGAGGACGTGACCGAGGCTCACAGCTCACTAGCTCCCCCTGCAGTGGACCCCATTATCTCCATGAGCCCCGGTGCACCGTACCTGCTGCACCATTGGTAGTTCCACCACTGCTGTAATCTATTCATGAGGCACATCGATCTGTCCTCTCTGTAAAGGATTCAGGATCTTTCCTGTAACATTCTTCACAGGCATCAGACTGAGCTATCAGTTAGTGTGACTGGATTTCCTAAGGGTCACCCTATGTGTGACCTGTATTGGGGAAGTTGGGATGGGGTCCCACTTCTACTACTTTTAAGAGCTGGTCTTAATTGCTTTATATGTGTGACATACCAGAACATAAAGTCATAACATGTCACCTTCTGTTTTTTTGGTTTTTTTTTATGAATTGTGGTCTTCTACAACAGGGTTATCTGTGTGTACACATCTTACTTGTCCTGCTTATGACCTATGCACAGCATTCCCATCCCAGCATGGTGGTGCCAATGTGTCTATATGCAGCTTGGGGCTTTCTAGTTTCACTTCCTAAAAATTGTCAATTTGTTTTTCACTTGAATTTTGTTAAGTGCAAGGTCCTATTATTGATGGAAAAAGGTCTGACCTGATTTATCTGCTGCACCATTGTGTCTAAATCCAAGCATTATTAACAAAAACACACTACAAACTCCACTTATATAATATACAGAATCCTTTTTAAGTTGTTGTACATTGGAGTGTGATGTTAATTTGGTTAATTTCAGCTAATTTATCATGGTAAAAACTCTGTGGCATAGCTTATCCCGTCCTGCAGGTGTGCTG
This sequence comes from Mixophyes fleayi, assembly GCF_038048845.1. Taxonomy (NCBI): domain Eukaryota; kingdom Metazoa; phylum Chordata; class Amphibia; order Anura; family Limnodynastidae; genus Mixophyes; species Mixophyes fleayi. The sequence goes on from NC_134404.1 coordinate 229,215,296, forward strand.
CATTACTTCTGCCTTAATCCAGAACAGAACAGAACAGAACAGAATGCAGCTGAAATGGAACTTGTAAAAATGATCTAATATCCTTATTGTAGTCTCAAGGGCTATTCACACGGGCACTAAAGGCAACTCAAGGTAAATGTTTGACTGAGCAATGATGGGGAAAAATACTGACTCTATACACTGTGGATCATTTACCCTGTCTTACCCCAATTGGCCATTAAGATGGCCCTTGTGATCTCCATAGGCATCTATGAATCCTTCTGTGTACTGTTGCAGTCCACGTAAGTTGAATGGACTGCAGTTCAAGCGTCAGAGTCAAGCTGAACACCCCTGTGCATGCACCCTTACTCTGTTATGTAATGCCTTGCACAACAAAAACATCTGTATTATGTGGTGTGCTGGGTCTAGATCTACTAATTAATTAACCTTATGCTCATCAAGGGTCTTCTGAAGCTGTCTGCTTCAATATTTTTATGTCATAGTATTTTAATTTGTGTTTATTCAATAAAACTATACTACAATTTGTTTACTTCTTATGAATTAATAACACAGTAGTTCAGGAACTACATAGCATGTTTTATAGACATGTTGCCCCTTTTTGTATAGATGCATTTTTTTTAATTAGTATAGATATCAATAGAATATTTTTCTACTCCCAATACATATGGAATATTTAGAAATCGGAGTTAAGGCTGAAACAATATAATCTCCTTTGTATCTATCTCTGTATGTTTCTCTCATCCATAAAATTACTTGTGTATTTTTGTGTTGGATTGTTTGTGTGTTTGAACTTTGGCTATACATAGATATTGGGACTACTATATTCTAAGCACATATTCTTTGAGTCTGACAACAGGATCCTCTTTTATTTTCCACTTTAAAAGACATTTAGAATGTTTATAAATTGCATCAACACACTTATTTCACATAATACAATGTCTACTTAAGATTACTTAATGCACCTTTGCTATTTGTTCCAGCAGCAGGAAATGTCAACTTCTTGTTTCGTACATTTGATTAAATGTCAGAGGATGATACACAGTTCCAAAGGGTTGATTCCCATTGTATTGTGTATATAAAAGGCAGTGGTATGTTAATATAAACAGTTAAGTTGAAAAAAAATAAAAATACTGAACTGAAGGAAATGTTCCCAAGCCCATAGACTAATTACAGTATATATGTTATAAGCCTCGTTGTTATGGTTATATTTGTGTACTATGCATACATAAGGCTTATTTACATATATTGTCAAGGGCAAATAATAGCATTGATTGGCAAAACGAAAAATGTCCTTAAAGTCTGCTCTTGTTGTACAGAACATAAGGGGGTTATATATCAACATAGATTGCAAGCTTGCGAGCAGGGCCTTCTCACCTCTTTGTCTGTTTTACCCAGTTTGTTTATTATGTTTGTCCCCAATTGTAAAGTGCTAAGGGATATGTCCGCGCTATATAAATAAATGATAATGATGATCAGACGCGGGCTGGGAGAGGCGTGGCCGGGGGGCACACAGGCGGCTGCATCTCATGAAAAGGGATGCGGCCGCGTCATTGATGACGCGGCCGCATCCCCTGTCATGTGATGCGGCCGCCTGTGCGCTGATGCGGCCGCTTCTGATGTCATCAGATGCGGCCGCGGGGGAAAGAATTGTATTTTGCAGCCGGGGGGGGGTGGGGCGGCCGGTCGGCCTACCCCCCGGCCCTAATAGCGGCCTGACCGAGCGGCCCGGGGGGGCGATGTCCCCCTGCCCCCCGGGCCAGCCCGCCACTGATGATGATGATGAACAATTGGTCGAAGTGGAGGTGTACACGATGATGTGCCATATCGCCACTTCTCCTACTGCTTTGATCTTTAAACTATCAAATTCCATTCACTTACATTTTTCATACTGCCATTTCCAAATTTTCACTTCGACTACTGATATCAACTATAATGGTACAAATGACCAAAACATCAGTTTTGCACTTGATGTGAACAAAATCTTGAAATGCAACACTTAGTATGTGTGTTTGCTGATGTGTGCCTGTGAATTGTAGGAAATTTAGACTATAGACTTCAATCAGGAAGGAACTGATGTGAATGATTACAGATTTTATGTAGAACACTGTGTCTTGTGATTGACGCTTTATAAACAAGAAATATAATTATTAATAATAATAATAATAATAATAATAATAATAATAAACATGCTATATGTGGCCTATTGGAAAGGGAACATAGTCTCGGGATATATTTGTGTGGTTTGTGAGGATCAGGGCAAAATCTAGAGGTATTATGGGAGTGACCTGATGTGAGATGTGAACGCATCTGCTCAGAAAGTAAAACTTTTTCCAGCTGTAACCAAAATACAATGGAGCCATCAACCCATGATCCATGATGACCTAGAGTTTGCTGATCTCACGACGTGACACCCAAGGCCCCTATCTCCACTGTATCACATCAATATTTAATAAATTGATGCATTCTACCAAGAATTAAAATGACCTTTGCTTTATTTATGTTAACAGACGTGGTGTGCCCTAACAAGACCACTTTCTCAGCCCTATATCACAGCATAAGCATAGATACATATAAATAAGTATAGATACATATAAATAAGCATATATACATATAAAATAAGTAAATGTGTTGTAACCCTGTCACCATAGACTCTGGCCTATGTATGGAATCTGCTTGCTATGGGGAACGTCTCCACTTTTCCTTTTAAGAATGATGTTTTTGGGCTCTTTACATATTTCTTCCTATAGTTGGAGGCTATGAGCAAACTTGGGGTTTTGTGACTGCCTCCCTGTTTAGTGAACCAAGAAAATGCACTAGTAGTTACTATTAATTATAATATTCATTTTTAAAAGGTAGTTTGTGCTAATATGTTATAAAATGATTTATTTGTTCCACAATTGAGTCATTACCACTTCAAACCACAGTGTTTGGCTGCAACCCCTTTCACCATGGAGCATCTCATGTCACTATGTGTAAATAAAAAATGTATTTTAATGAGGTGGGAATATACGGATTATGCATAGGTTAAACTCAATGATTTCCTCTGTACTTGGAATATAGCATCGGGAAGTCATCCAGGTTTAAATTACATAGGAAGACCTGCAAGAGAGCCACATGTTTCCAACCACCCAATAAGTGTGGTTAATGCATACCATAGACTATGTGGTTAGGTTTACCAAAAAGTTTTTTTCACACTTGCTGCAGCCATAAAAGCACCAAGGTGTGCATTCCGCTTGCAGTATTTGCTCAGGTTTGTAATGTTCATTAGCCATCAGATTTTATCAAGCTTTAAAAACGTTTCTAGATAAAAAATAAACATTGGAATTTCAAACCTCCTGCTATCCTGCTATGACAAACTGTTCTTCAAAGCCAGAGTATATCCCTTAGCTAGTGTAAACAGTGTAATAGGAAAATGAAACGTCAACAGTACAAGGGCTTTCCTTTTAAAACTTGGCAAAGGTCCTTTAAACCATGGTTACAGTTTGAGCTGTTTTTCTGTTTTAAATTAAATATGGATTTTTAGACAAAGCATCTTATGAAGACACAGAAGACAGCAATACATGTGGGATATGGCAGAATGCAGCAAATTGCTCTAAAAATATTTCTTGTATTTAAATGAATCCCTTGTTTAAAAATAAATGTCATTGCTGACCGGAAGGAAAAATGGCTGTGTAGTCATTCAGTTGGCATTACCCACTTATACAGGACATAAACAAGATACATTCCCATTATACTAGTTTACCACCATCTTTGTTACTGTTTATGAAGCAATACTTAAAACTGAAGCAACACTCTGAAAACAAAATAGAACAAGATATAGCATTTCAGGGCTTCCTGCCAAAGTTAAGTGTGCCTGTAATCCAGAGGTGGAACTAGTGAGCTGCAGGCTCCGGTGCAGGCAGGAGGGTAGCAGGGCCCCCGACCCTCTGCATCTGCCATGTAGCGGGTCCCATTATCACCATGGGCCCTGGTGTACGGCCCCTGCCGCACCAATCTTAGTTCTGCCACTGGCCTGGTGCCTCCATGAGGGCACCAAGATAACAGCATCCTTTCCAACATTTGATTCCCTGCTCTGACTGCTGACACCAGCATCTAATTGATGCCCCAAATTTAAATTGAAGTACTTTTTAAATAGAAGCACTGTAAGCAAATGTGGAGGAGCAGCATGACTGAGACTGAAGGGGAGGAGTTTATGATGTAGGTGTTAAAAAGAATGAGGGTGTTAATAGTGTAACAGATTTATGAGGCACAATGAAGGGGTTAATAATGATTGGTTCAGGGGTATGATGAAGTTTAGGGGTTAATGCAATGTAGGAGGGAGGGCTTAATGACGACCTGATTATTGGGTGGGTCTTTGAGCATGGCAGGGTTAATTATGAGTATGTGCATGAGGGCAGATGATGCGTGTAGGGTGATGATATTAAAGGAGGTAGGATGGTGATAGTGATAAGGGGATATGTGAAGAGAAGAATGATGGGCAATGACATGGATAAGGGATTGAGTGGACAGTAGTTTTGTTGATGTAGGGGTTGTGAATAGGTTTGATGAGTGAAAGGGAGCATAAAGATTGATCTTGGGGGTGGGGGGTTAGGAGTGAGATAAAGAAGAGGGTTATGATGTGGATTGAAGGGGGTGTAGAGCCTATACGCAGGGCTGATTTAGGTTTCAGGCCTTCGTGGGCTAATATGCTCGTAGCTCCCGCTCACCTTCCATGCCAGGTTAATATGAGGTAGATAAAAATGAACTCCTTAATTTAAAATCTGGCTCCTTTACCCCCTTCTCTCCACCAATGTTTATGTCCCCTTGTTTTCTAAACTCAGCTCTCCACTTGACTTATTAAAAGGGTCGCAACAATTATTTTCACTCATTAAGTTTTCATTAAAGTCAGAACTGTATAGCAGAACGGATGCATAAACAAGCGCTTCTGAGGGTGAAGGTGGAGGGGCCTGTCACACCTGCACCTCCTAACTTATGCACTGTTCTGACATTATTTTCATAGTAAATTTCCCCGAAAAGTCATCTGTTATTGTTACAAATGCAGATGATACTTAACAGGGCAAGAATCTTAAAATTCTTAAATAGGCCCATTAGTAACTTGGCAAGATCTTGGATAAACTGTCTGGTTATTGTAATAGTTTCCATTATGTCAGAAAGCACATAAAAGTAATGCATGACTTGTACCAATATGATCAGTTTGTGGTCTATATGTTGGCCAATTTCTGTGGCCGTGACTTGTTGAAAGGGTTATATAATGGGGTAATTTACTCACCAGTTAATCTGATGGTCTTGTACCCTATGTGGTATTCTGAAGCTCCACTATTCGTGTTTGTTTCACTGTGCCTGAGTGGATTCGGAAGGCTATTGGATTGCCTTTTGGTAGCAGTGTCTCTGGTCTCCCTCCCATTATACGGCAAATACAGCCTCTAACTACTGTGCACTTGTAATATGTGGGTTGTTATTCTTGTTAGATTATGCTATACAATGGAGTAACTTAGAAATAAAGTAAAATTGTGTTTAAACAACAACTACTTAAATGAGCAAGAATAATAGAATAACTCTGCATTTATCTCTAGATGGCTAGCATGTTGGCAAACATGGCTGTAGTTTCAAATTACAACAACAGTTACACCACCAAATTGTGTAAGAGTTGCACCATAGCATCAACAACGCTTATAATCCAAATGAAAATGGAATAATGTGTATAAACAACTTACTGAACAAATGGTCCCGGTTATGAAAAAGTAGTGACCGGTGTTTATGAAGCACACTGGATGTGTATGGCAAAGTGCCTAGGTTTTGCACTTGTACACCTAGATGATATTCCCATCACCTTTTAAAGGTTCATGCCTACTCTCTGCTCTTGGGATATGCCTCCACAATGCAAGTGTCCACCTAGGTTTGCAGGGAGGCAAGAGTCTGAAGAGGCATAGTATGCAAAAGTGTAAACATCAACTTAAAATCCTACCACTATTATTCTAAAATAAGCCTCATCTATGGCTTAAAGATGCAAACCAGCATAGATTTTGTTCTTTAAACAACAAGCTTTGTACCTCTTTCAAAATGAAGTTAAAGTTCTATTTCTAGGAGGTTCTCCTATAGCAGCGAGGGGCAACATGAACCAATTGGCCTTCACAGGGGCCGCACAGAGGTAGAAATTAGAGCACAGTGCACTCCCTCTTCCTCTGGGTATTCCATGTGACCTCCCTGCACTATTCAGAGAACGTCATGTGAAGCCAGAGTCGGCTGCCCCCCTTCTGATAAGATCAGAAGCATATAAAGATCTTCTGATAAGATCAGTAGCAGCCAGCTGAGGGCCAAAAGTGAATGAAGGCTCGACGGCCGCTGTTGCTCACCTCGCTAAGAGTGTCGCTCTCCTCACATAGTCAGGAACCCTCTTGGTGGTAATGGAGTGGTTGTCACGGGCACTAGGAGTCTTTACCCAGGGATCACCAGGTGATAGGCTTACCAGAGCAGTATAGGTGGTAATAGGGTACTCTGGTAGCAGGGTGATCACGGAACAGGAAATAGCAGATGATGAGATGCTCAGGAAAGTCTATGACTAGCAGCACTGGCAATATGGAGGTAGTAATACACGAGGAACTGTATGGACAAAGGACACGTGAAGGTAGTCAGTGGTCTGCGGTAGCAAGTTGTACCACTGCTATAGTGAGGAGGAATGTCCAACAGAAACGAGGAGGTGATGAGAGTCAGCGGTCTGCGGATAGCAAGTTGTACCGCTGTCTGAGTGAAGGAATGGAATCCAAGTGGAGGTATCCGGGGAGTCAGTGGTCTGCGTTAGCAAGTTGTACCACTGCTATGTGAGAGGATACTGGAGCAGGTGAAACTGGAAACAGGGGTCAGTGGTCTGCCACTAGCAAGTTGTACCACTGAATATATATGTGAGGAGGTGCACGGGGAGAGACTGCAACACAATATATACACGGGCACCTTGACTTTGATCCACAGTAATATGCACAATATAAATGTATAAATGACTGAACAACACTGCCAATATAGAAAGTCTCTTGAAGTAATCCAGCATGAGATAACACAGTCAATGATGGCAATAGACTCAGCGGATAGTACACTCCAGAGGAGAACCAACACAGTCCAGCAAGGTATGCAATACACAGCACAGTCAATGGGAAGTATGCATACCGTGGTTCAGGAGAAGGCAGTCAGACAGAAGTGCAGAGATACCTGAACGGCAGGAGGCCGGCAGGATGCAAAGTCCCTGGATGGGTGAAGCGGTGGTCTAGCAGGTGCAGCGCACAGGTAGGTAGACCAGCAGGGAACCCAGGAAGGCGTGGAGAGCGGATCAGCAGTAGATGGATGCGTAGCGCTGAGAAGTAACAGCAGCGGGTCTCTGCGGGAACACGGAGGTAGCCAATAGCAACCAGCAGGTGCAGTAACGATAGGACACCAGAGCAGAGTTGAACTGGAACAGTTGATCACGGAGAGTAGCGGGTAGCAATAGTGGCAGCAGACTCAAGGAAACACGGGAGAGTTGACAAGGGCTGAAGACTGAAGCGCACAGAGGCGGCGGATAGGAATCAGCTAAACAGTCACGATGAAACACAGACGGGTTGCAGGTTGAAGACTGTAGTGCACGGAGGCAGCGGATAGGAATCAGCTAGCAGTCACGATGATGAAACACAGACGAGTTGCAGGTTGAAGACTGTAGTGCACGGAGGCAGCGGATAGAAATCAGCCAAACAGTCACGATGATGAAACACAGACGAGTTGCAGGTTGAAGACTGTAGTGCACGGAGGCAGCGGATAGGAATCAGCTGGCAGTCACAATCATGAACAGGTGAGTGGATGTGAATGAAAGACTGTAGTGCACGGAGGCAGCGGATAGGCATCAGCTAACAGTCCCAATGATACAAGGTAGAGTTGAAGTGGTTAGAAGACTGTAGTGCACGGAGGCAGCGGATAGGAATCAGCTCACAGTCACGATGATACAGTAGATGGTAGAAGTGGTATGGGAACCACAGTAGTAGAAGTGGTTTGGAAACCACAGAGGTAGAAGTGGTTTGGAAACCACAGGAATCAGCTGGGCTGAATAAACGAGGAAACACAGGAACACCTTCAGAGACTCATGGGGAATGAGACTCCAAGATCAGGCAATGTGGTGATGACCACAGGTGCTTAATATAGGGAGGTTGCCTGATCTGCCAATTAAGTTAAAGGAACATACACTGGAGGTATAGAAAGGGCTGCGCATGCGCAGTCCCTCAGGATGGAGGACGGCCACGGTTCCTAAATGTCCGGGAAGAAGCACTCACAGTCCGGTGAGTGACAGTACCCCCCCTTTTAAAGGTGGGCACAGAACGCCTGGAACCGGGCTTGTCCGGATTTTTGGAATAAAACTTCTTCAGAAGGGCAGGAGCATTAAGATCTTCAGCTTTGATCCATGAACGCTCTTCAGGACCAAAGCCCTTCCAATGAACGAGGAAACGGAGGACTCCTCGCGAAATTTTTGCATCCAATACCTCAGTAATCTCGAAATCCTCCTCCTGATGAACTTGAACTGGCTGCGGTGCTGAGGGAGGAGTCGAGAAACGGTTGATGATGAGAGGTTTGAGCAAGGACACATGGAAGGCATTGGAAATCCGAAGATTCTTAGGAAGAAGAAGTTTAACACATACTGGATTGATAACTTGAATGATCCTATATGGACCAATAAAACGAGGGGCGAATTTCATAGATGGAACCTTCAAACGAATATTTTTGGTAGATAACCAGACACGATCTCCAATTTTTAGTGGTGGAATAGCCCGCCTCTTCTTATCTGCGAAAGACTTATATTTATTAGATGTCTTCTTTAAACAGGTTTTGACCTGAGACCAGATATTTTTGAAGGTTTGACAAGCAGTCTCCACAGCAGGAACTTGGGTGGGCGGGAGGGCAGGAAATTCCGGAAAAGACGGATGGTGACCGTAGACCACAAAGAATGGAGTTTTGGATGATGACTCATGGTACATGTTGTTATGGGCGAATTCAGCCCAAGGGAGCAATTCTACCCAGTTGTCTTGGTTGGCTGAAGAGAACATCCTAATAAAAGTCTCAAGATCTTGATTGACTCGTTCCGTTTGTCCGTTAGATTGCGGATGGTAAGACGATGAGAGTGCTAATCGTATGCCCAAGGTTTTACAAAGGGCCCGCCAGAATCTGGAAACGAATTGTACTCCTCTATCCGACACAATCTCAGACGGACATCCATGGATGCGGAAGATTTCTTTAATGAAATGTTCAGCCAGAGTAGACGAGGAAGGTAAACCGGACAGAGGGACGAAATGGGCCATCTTCGAAAATCTGTCTACCACTACCCAAATAGTATTGTGATTCTTACTTGGTGGCAAATCAGTAACGAAATCCATACTAATATGGGTCCAAGGCTTGGACGGAATGGGTAGTGGTCGCAGCAACCCTGCTGGAGTTCTGCGGGAGGATTTGAACTGAGAACATAAATCACAGGAAGCAATAAACTCTTTGACGTCTCTCCTCATTGAAGGCCACCAGTAACTACGAGAGAGAATCTCAAAGGTCTTGTGTTCACCGGCGTGTCCAGAAAAACGAGAGGCATGGAACCACGAAAGGATTTTCCTCCTCAGAGTAGGAGGCACAAGGGTCTTCCCAAATGGTAGCATTTTGGTGGATGAAGCAGCCAGAGAAATACATTTGGGGTCTAGAATAGCATGGTTGGGAACCTCTTCTACATCAGAGGACGTCACAAAAGCTCGAGATAGAGCGTCAGCTTTCTTGTTCTTAGCGGCTGGTTTGAAGGTTATAATTAATTCAAAACGGGAAAAGAAAAGAGACCATCTTGCTTGACGAGGGTTCAAGCATTGAGCAGATTGCAAATATGACAAGTTCTTATGATCCGTGAAGATCGTCACCGGATGGCGAGCTCCTTCCAACAAGTATCTCCATTCCTCTAATGCAGCTTTGATGGCCAGCAACTCCTTGTCCCCGATAGTATAATTTTTCTCTGCGGGCAGAAGACCCCGAGAGTAGAAGGCACAAGGATGTAATTTTTGTTGCTCCGAGCGTTGGGAGAGAATAGCTCCTAAGCCCACATTAGAGGCATCTACTTCTAGGAAGAAGGGGAGTGTCACATCAGGCTGTCGCAGAATGGGAGCAGATGAGAAGGCCTCTTTGAGGATTTGAAAGGCTTGGAGAGCCTCAGATGACCATTGCTTAGTATTAGCCCCTTTCCGAGTTAGGGCCACAATGGGAGATGCAATGGATGAAAAGTCTTGAATGAAGCGTCTATAGTAATTGGCAAAACCTAAAAAACGCTGGATGGCACGAAGAGTAGTTGGCTGAGGCCAATGTAGTACAGCATTTACTTTGTCTGGATCCATCTTCAGGCCAACTCCGGAAACTATATACCCCAAGAATGGAATCTGGGGTAACTCGAATGAACATTTTTCCAATTTACAGAACAACGAGTTTTTCCGTAGTCTGGAGAGGACCTCTGCCACATGTTGGTGATGAGAAGGCAGGTCCTGTGAGAAGATCAATATGTCGTCTAGGTAGACAACGACACATACATATAATAAGTCCCGAAAGATCTCATTGATGAAACCCTGGAAAACAGCGGGGGCATTACACAGCCCGAAGGGCATTACTAAATATTCGTAATGCCCATCTCTGGTGTTAAACGCGGTCTTCCATTCGTCACCGGAACGGATTCTAATTAAATTGTAAGCACCACGAAGATCCAACTTAGTAAATATCCGAGCTCCCTTGATGCGATCAAATAGCTCAGTGATCAGCGGAATGGGATACCGATTCTTGATAGTAATGGCGTTGAGTCCACGAAAATCTATACAAGGGCGTAATGATCCATCCTTCTTTTTGACGAAGAAGAACCCAGCTCCAGCGGGAGAGGTGGAAGGTCGAATGAACCCACGCTGGAGATTCTCCTGTATGTACTCAGATGTGGCTTGAGTTTCAGGTAACGAGAGAGGATAGACCCGACCCCTGGGAGGAGTCTTGCCAGGTAGAAGGTCGATCGGACAATCCCAAGAACGATGAGGAGGAAGACGTTCAGACTGAGCTTTATCAAACACATCGGCAAATGAAGCATACTGAGGAGGGAGTCCCGGGGAGGAAGATGAGATGGAAGATCGCTGTACTTTAAGAGGAATAACTTGAGAGAGACAACGATGGTGACATTCAGACCCCCAAGACGTAACTTGAGGGGTGCGCCAGTCAATCTGGGGAGAGTGACACTGAAGCCATGGAAGGCCTAAGACAATCGGACTTGTCGTGACTGGAAGAATTAAAAACGAAATTTCTTCATGGTGTAGTACACCAATCTGAAGGGTTACTGGAGACGTACTCTGGGTGATGAGACCATTGATGAGGCGTGATCCATCTATAGCCGTCACAGTAATGGGTGTTTTTAAAGTGATCACTGGTAGGGACCATTGATTCACTAGTGATTTAGAAATGAAATTTCCTGCTGCTCCGGAATCAATCAATGCCTGTGACTCAAAGGATTTGGTAGCAAAGGAAATCGTAACATCAAAAGCGCAGACTTTAGATTTCATAGACAATGGAGAGGACTCCAGGGACCCTAACTTCACCTCTCCAGAACTAGTTAGGGCCTGGCATTTCCCGATCTCTTAGGGCAAGAGCTGAGCATATGCGTGGAATCAGCACAATAGATACAGAGTCTATTCTTTACTCTTCGTTTCCTTTCCTCTGAAGATAATTTGGAACGTCCTATCTCCATGGGAATCACAGAGGATGGAGCTGGACGAAATTGAGGGTTTGAACGAAGAGGTGCTTTGACAGCCGTTGTTTTCTCAGACTCTCTTTCACGAAATCTCATATCTACACGATGGCAAAGAGAGATCAAATCTTCTAGTGACGAAGGAAGCTCTTGGGTAGTCAGTGCATCTTTAATTTTATCGGAGAGCCCCTGCCAGAAGGCGGCAACTAATGCTTCAGTGTTCCACTGAAGTTCAGAGGCTAAGATCCTAAATTGAATGACATACTGTCCTACTGTATGGGAGCCTTGTCGCAAACGAAGAATGCTGGAAGCAGCGGAGGTCACACGACCTGGTTCATCGAACACACTTCGGAACGTGGAAATGAATTTGGCACTATCTTGTAGAATTGGATCGTTTCTTTCCCACAGGGGGGAGGCCCAAGCCAGGGCTTGTCCCGAAAACAATGAGATAAGATAGGCCACTCTGGAACGATGGGTAGAAAAATTTTGAGGTTGGAGTTCAAAATGGACTGAACATTGGTTAAGGAAACCTCTACAAGTTTTGGGGTCCCCGTCATATTTTGACGGAGTAGGCAGGTGAAGCGTAGGAGCTGTAGACACCTGGGATGGCACTGGGGAAACGGAGGAAAGCACAGGAGCTTCAATATTAGCTGTAACAGTCTGTCCAGATGTTCCTTGGGAGGTTAATGATTGGTAACATTGAAGTAACAGCTGTTGGCGAGCATCCTGTTGCTCCACACGGCTGACCAGATGCTGCAGCATCTCCTTAGCGGTAGGTTCCGTATCTGGGTCTGTCATGGCCTGATCTTACTGTCACGGGCACTAGGAGTCTTTACCCAGGGATCACCAGGTGATAGGCTTACCAGAGCAGTATAGGTGGTAATAGGGTACTCTGGTAGCAGGGTGATCACGGAACAGGAAATAGCAGATGATGAGATGCTCAGGAAAGTCTATGACTAGCAGCACTGGCAATATGGAGGTAGTAATACACGAGGAACTGTATGGACAAAGGACACGTGAAGGTAGTCAGTGGTCTGCGGTAGCAAGTTGTACCACTGCTATAGTGAGGAGGAATGTCCAACAGAAACGAGGAGGTGATGAGAGTCAGCGGTCTGCGGATAGCAAGTTGTACCGCTGTCTGAGTGAAGGAATGGAATCCAAGTGGAGGTATCCGGGGAGTCAGTGGTCTGCGTTAGCAAGTTGTACCACTGCTATGTGAGAGGATACTGGAGCAGGTGAAACTGGAAACAGGGGTCAGTGGTCTGCCACTAGCAAGTTGTACCACTGAATATATATGTGAGGAGGTGCACGGGGAGAGACTGCAACACAATATATACACGGGCACCTTGACTTTGATCCACAGTAATATGCACAATATAAATGTATAAATGACTGAACAACACTGCCAATATAGAAAGTCTCTTGAAGTAATCCAGCATGAGATAACACAGTCAATGATGGCAATAGACTCAGCGGATAGTACACTCCAGAGGAGAACCAACACAGTCCAGCAAGGTATGCAATACACAGCACAGTCAATGGGAAGTATGCATACCGTGGTTCAGGAGAAGGCAGTCAGACAGAAGTGCAGAGATACCTGAACGGCAGGAGGCCGGCAGGATGCAAAGTCCCTGGATGGGTGAAGCGGTGGTCTAGCAGGTGCAGCGCACAGGTAGGTAGACCAGCAGGGAACCCAGGAAGGCGTGGAGAGCGGATCAGCAGTAGATGGATGCGTAGCGCTGAGAAGTAACAGCAGCGGGTCTCTGCGGGAACACGGAGGTAGCCAATAGCAACCAGCAGGTTCAGTAACGATAGGACACCAGAGCAGAGTTGAACTGGAACAGTTGATCACGGAGAGTAGCGGGTAGCAATAGTGGCAGCAGACTCAAGGAAACACGGGAGAGTTGACAAGGGCTGAAGACTGAAGCGCACAGAGGCGGCGGATAGGAATCAGCTAAACAGTCACGATGAAACACAGACGGGTTGCAGGTTGAAGACTGTAGTGCACGGAGGCAGCGGATAGGAATCAGCTAGCAGTCACGATGATGAAACACAGACGAGTTGCAGGTTGAAGACTGTAGTGCACGGAGGCAGCGGATAGAAATCAGCCAAACAGTCACGATGATGAAACACAGACGAGTTGCAGGTTGAAGACTGTAGTGCACGGAGGCAGCGGATAGGAATCAGCTGGCAGTCACAATCATGAACAGGTGAGTGGATGTGAATGAAAGACTGTAGTGCACGGAGGCAGCGGATAGGCATCAGCTAACAGTCCCAATGATACAAGGTAGAGTTGAAGTGGTTAGAAGACTGTAGTGCACGGAGGCAGCGGATAGGAATCAGCTCACAGTCACGATGATACAGTAGATGGTAGAAGTGGTATGGGAACCACAGTAGTAGAAGTGGTTTGGAAACCACAGAGGTAGAAGTGGTTTGGAAACCACAGGAATCAGCTGGGCTGAATAAACGAGGAAACACAGGAACACCTTCAGAGACTCATGGGGAATGAGACTCCAAGATCAGGCAATGTGGTGATGACCACAGGTGCTTAATATAGGGAGGTTGCCTGATCTGCCAATTAAGTTAAAGGAACATACACTGGAGGTATAGAAAGGGCTGCGCATGCGCAGTCCCTCAGGATGGAGGACGGCCACGGTTCCTAAATGTCCGGGAAGAAGCACTCACAGTCCGGTGAGTGACAGTGGTACTGTGATGGATGCTTTTCTGCTGTGAAGTCAAAGTTCTCTGCTCACTACGTCATGTCGCGGGACTGCTATAATAATCTTATGGCATGTATCAATCATTTATAGCAGTTTTATTCAAAACCGTAAGGTAAAATGAACAACTCCATATGTCTTCTCACAAGTTATGTAAGACTGATCTTCCTGTCTCACTGGTCTACTTCTGCTTCACCACTTTACAAATCACTGCCCCGGCTCCCTCTGTCTTCCAGAATCCAACTAAAATTACTCGCCCTAATCTACAAAGCTCTCAACAACAGCACCCCTTCATACATCTCAAATATCATATCAAAATACTCTTCCTCTTAGATTTACCTCTGACCTTGTCTCGTCTCTGGTAATCACCTCTCACTCACGCCTACAAGACTTCCCCCGTGCTGCTCCCCACTTATGGAATTCCTTACCACGCACATTCAGACTTTCCCACAGCCTTCAAATCTTTAGACGCTCTATGAAAGACCATCTCTTTTTTAAAGCCTACCTTATCCCCGATGATACTACTCACAGTAATGCACCCTCACAACTCTCCCAACTCCACCCTGAACCACACTTGCTCTTCTTGTTTCATCTGTGCTCTTTTGTACAAAAGACCAGAATTGGAATTCCAAGCAACCATAGGGCACTCCAGTCCACTAAAATATTAATCTAAAATCAGCTGTATGTGAATGAATCTGGGAGGAAGCCTTTATTTAGAGAATGTAGGCGAAATATTAAAATAAAGAAAGTGAAAAGAATTGGAAAACTGTGTAATAAAATAAAATAAATGAGACCCTAAACACAGCCACTTAAACTATAATTCAAATGTGAGCCTTGGGAAATTAATAGAAAGGAGCCTGTTATCCTATGTGTAAGTAGGATTCCTAAATAGCTACTCCCTCTGTTGTAGTAATGTGAACCACACTCATTGGTTATTATAAAATGGGAGAGCCAATCCTATGATCTGGAGATTGTGATCAGATTTTATTATATTATTATCAGCAATTGCATACACTATTCCTGTATCCTCACTACTGATATGAGCATGAATAATAGTTTGAATTCTGACTGTCTTATAGCTTTATAACAAGCCCGCATTTATGTCAGAAATTCCCCATTTGAATAAATGGTGTACATGTCCTGCATAAAGTGGTATCTATTCATATTGGAGGCTATCACTGAGAGACATTCTCATTATAAATTAATGCTAAATGGTTGCAATAAAAAAGTGCCTGCAGTTACAATGGACATGGAGATGATGCCACTCTCAATGTAACCAACTATTATTTTGTTGTTAGATTGTTAATATTTCTCATTAGCACTCATATATATATATATATATATATATATATATATATATATATATATATATATATATATATATATATATATAAGCCTAAATAGGAGTATAACATAGTCTCCGAGAATCAACTTCCTATCTAGTGCCATATATGCTTCCACTCATTAAATTCTCCACCAAATCTACCCATAGATTATAGGAATAGATAGATGAAATAGATTCATATGGTCATTAGGGAGAAATGTGTGCATGGGCAATGCCGATCATCACAGCTGCTTAGCTGTGTTGACCGTTACTTCTGGTTCTGTGACGTCAATACTGACGCCAAACGTCCTGATGTTACGTTTCGCCGTCCGCTTTTCAAGGGATAACCCAATCAGCTGTCTAGGAATCCAATCCCCTTTATGTAATTATGAACCAATCACATATGGCATATAATGACTGACATAGCTCTCAATCAATGGCACTTCTTGAACACGCCATATCTAAAATAACTAAAGAATGACTGATATCTGTGCATAGGAAAAAGGAGAATAGGCCAATTAATAGATCTCTTAAGTATGAATACCACATCATCTTAAACTTAAAGAGAGATATGTAGCTCAACCAAGAGCTGCATTGCATGTATAAAATGTATGACAATATGCTGTGATTAATCACGGATAGAGAACATGTTGCCTACATTCATCAAAAAATGTAATGTTAATGTCATTGTTTTATGTATGTCCTGTTTTCCCTACTGTATGGTGCTGTGGAGCACTGTTGCACCTTACAAATCTACAATGGTAATAATAATTGTGTTGCAAAATAATAAAATGAAAAGCCTATTTTTTAGACTGGTATGCACTTAAAATAATCAGGAGAGTATGAGGATATCAGGACTGTATATATTGCATGTTGCACGTTTGTGTGGAAGGTGCACTTAGAAATGTGCTTCTCCATCCATGTATAGCTGGAAGGTGAAAAATGCGTCCCAGCAAGGAACACTCCTAAAAATTGCTCTCCCCTCCCCTTTATCTATGTCTATAATCATGCTCTGCAAAATTAAACCTCATTTTTGCATTGCTCCAGCTAGGCACAGTGGTGCATCTACTCTATACTTAGCAAGGAATGTGCCTCCCAACTCCTCCAATCATCAGATGGAAACATTAACTTCTACGTAAATGCTGCCATCTTGCTCCAGAAGGCCATGCACTTTGGTAGAAATCTAGGTGCACTTGCGCAAATACCAGTGCACAACTCCACCAAACACAATTTTGTGTTGAGCCTCAGCAGAAAAATAACCTGCAAAATCTGCAAAGAAGCCAGGACTAATTGCCACAACAAATAGATTTATTTTTATCACTGACACACTAGTGAATTCTAGCTATTCAATTTTTTTACTGCTTTTGTAAAGTGTAATTCTTAGAGATGCTCACTGACCCCCGTGAACTGGTTTTGGTTTTGGATCTGGATTAGCTTTGTGTTTTGGTTTTGGTATTGGTTTTGGTTTTGGCAAAATCGCCCTTGTGTGTTTTGGTGTTGGTTTTGGATTTTTTAGAAAAAATCCTAAAATATGCTGAAATCACATCATTTTGCTCTTTTTTTGTTTCTACATTATTATTAACCTCAATAACACTAATTTAAGGTCATTTGCAGTCAATTTAGACCACTTCACAGGTCACAATATTATTTTCATATACTTTCGGACAAATACTGCAGCGACCTGGCTGGATGGTAAGCGACAGAGCAATAGCACAGTGGCAGAAAAGAAAAACGGTGCATGATGAATTGTCCTTGGGCCCGTTCTCCCTCCCACCCACTGTTATGTTGGATCTTAAAAAGAATACAAAAATCGTGAGATCGGATGACGTAACAATGACGTTTTGCCTCGTTTTCAAATTCGAAAAAGCGCGAAAGTACCGAGCCAAGCCCGCTCGGTACTCGGATCCCCTTAGTTCGGGTGTGTTTGGTTCTCGAGGAACCGATCCTGCGCATCTCTAATAATTCTATTTTAAATTCATGTTTCAAAAGAAAGTCCACAACTTTAAAATAAAAAAAAAAATTCAACTACTAGCCCGATGTCTCATAAAAGTAACTAAAACCGCTAGGTTAATGTTCAAGCTGGGTCTGGAAAGATAAAATAAAGAATATGTTGTTGTTGTTTTTATTTTTATTGCTATTTTATTTCATTATTATTTATTGCTATTATTAAATGTGTTTGGAACAGGAAAAACACAGTGTTTTGAATATGAACACATAAATATTTAAAAATATAAGATAAACGTATTTCCTGCCTCCAAAACAAGTACTACCTTTGTATTTTTATTAAAAGAAATAAAAAAGTAATTGTGATAGTTACTAAAAAAAATTATTTGAAGGTGCTGCATGGTGAGATTAATATTAAACTTAGAAAACTATGTTGCATTATTTTTCTTATTAAACTGATGTTCCTTTAGATGAAATGCTGCTAAGTCTTGAGCAGTTCTTAGAGTATTCTGTAAAGTTCACTGTGGAACATTTGTGACTATGAGTTTGAAGGTTTGATCAGTTATGTAGTTTATGGTCATTTATGAAACATTTTTTCCGTGTTGTAATTTGCCTTAACCTTATTTGATTTACTGTTTTCAGTGTGGAAACTATCTACATAGTGGTAAACCAGTAATAGAGCAGCAGTAATTGCAAAAAATGCTCAAGGGTGGAAAAGTTGTGTTTATTTTAACAAAATTGTGATGTCATATCAACTAATTTTTATTTGAAAGTATCAATAGCCTAGTAAAGTTGTAATTCAAAATACTTTTCAGTTCAGCAAAAATCATTCTAGAAGAATACATATTAACTGGACAATAAGTGTTATTAGTATTTTGCTAGAATTTTAAGAAGCAGTTTAATGGAAATATGAGGAGAATATATTGCCAAAAATCACATTGTCAATGTGAAATAAAGATCTAAATTAAGTGATTTGTGACTTATTTACACAGTAATGCAGCTATCTTTTCTTTCCATACTTGCTACTTGTTGCCTCAATCAAATCATCCCACATTCAAATTATAGTTTAAATGTTTTCAGTCAACCATTGCTGCAATCGCAAACGGACTATGGGGTCTATTTTTCACTATTGGGCAGTATGGAAGATGTTCTATCGCTACTTATTGGAGCAGTAGAAAATCTTCTATTATACAATTTAACGATAAAAGGTCACTGTGGCATCTGAAAGATGCTCAACCCTTTGACGGGGTGGACTCTTACCTTTTCAACAGCAGGCGTGACCTCGTATTACCGGTTCACATATGTTTAATGGAAATGGAAACCCACTTTAAGCAAAATCAAAATAATGTTTATTTTTTGAAAAGAAATTTAAAAATAGAAAAATAAATAATAGTTTTGCTAAAGAAAAACATACTTTATTTAATTATACTTTTTTATGTCATAAGAGTGTGCTATTGCCATCCTGAAAGTGTTAGGAGGGCAATGGCAGTTCTTGTACCACTATCAATGGAAGCCGGCGGCTCCCAGAGATAGTCTTCACCAACCAGGGGCTTTTGTTAAATAAACAGAAAGCCCTAGGTTTTTGACGGATTTAGGGCTTTTCTCCGTTTAACAAATACACTCCTATGTGTGTTGCTGTAGGGATCAGTGAACCCTACTGCTGTTCAGTTCTCCCTGTAGTTTTATCTGTGTATAGTACATTCAGAACACAAAGACAATATCATTACATGCTGTTTAATCAAACCCTTAAAGTTTGTTTTCTGCACACTTATTGCTTCTGCTATAGCGACTAATGTCCCACAATGTAAATTGTAACTAGTAGTTTAGAAAGCAAAGATACACAGTGGGGATCTTTAATAAACCAGAGGTTCATTCAAAAAATGCAGCTGTGACATCTTAAAAGTGTATTTGTGCAATATGCACCTATTTTTACAGAACAGTGCATGGACTTGTGTGACAAATTGGCATCCATAGAGTAAGTAAATAGTGTGCGGGTAGGTGGGCGGACGAGCAGCATTCTTCGCTACCGTGGGTATATGAATTGGACTTGTATACATTCAAGGTATAGTCAAAACCTTGTCATTTTTCCACTGTTTAGTAGAGAATTAGAAGCACATTGATTAACTGTTCCCAAAGTTTCCCTGCAGCATAGTGTAATATGGGCTTAAGGAGTGTTCCTATAGAACTCCATTGTATTTTGGCAAGCATTGATAGCTTTTGAATACTGTAGGCAATGGGATAATGCAAAGTGCATGCTTTTCAGAAAGTGCGTTTGTTTTTTCTTGACGATCAGCATCAAAATGTGTTTAATTATACTGTAAGAATGTGCTAAACGCTTAAACTTAACTTCCACATGTACCTGCTTCCTCCCCACCCCCTATTAGTCATTTTCAAACAAACAGAAGAAAACAAACCTGTAACTTGTTAAATAATGTTTATTGTGATTTGTTTTACATCATTTTTTTTCTTAAATGAAACGTTAACAAATAAAAAATGCCCTGCCCATACGCACAAAAAACTACAGAAATCAAACAGACGATAATGAGTAAAATCTGTCTGTCAGTCTGTCTGTCTGTCTATCTATCTGTATATATTGTACCTTCCAATTTTCCCGGAGTGTCCGGGGGAAAACAGGGTAGGTCTCCCGGACTCACGGGAGAGCAGGCAAGTCACCAGAATCCTGCAATTTGCTAGCCAAAATAATGCGATTGTATATATATTTATATATTGTGGCAAAGAGGCCTAATTGCCACACCTCTCCTGCATAGGGACAGGTGAGGTCCAGGGAAATCTGCAGCATAAGGCTGCAGACCAGGTAACGCAGGTATAGTATTGCACTTGGGTTCTGTTACGTACAGGTCTGACACATGTGACAAAGTAAATGTAAAAGTGTGATTTTTACTTGCATGCTTTGAAGTGTTTTATTTCCACAGCTAATAGCAGAGCTGATAGGGGTGTCTGTACCTAAGGATTCTTCTTTTAAAGGTAAAGTGGAAGTGTCGCCTGTCAGTCACCCCAAGGCTGTGGGAGGAGTCACAACTATAAAAGACTGTATTGTGCATATGTGCACTGCAACCAGCTGGTAGTGAGGGAAACTGCTGCATAGCTAGATGTAGGTTTGTAGGTTGCCTTGTGTCGTCCTGGTGATCTTGCTGCTACTATGTATGTATATGTGTATATATATATATATATATATATATATATATATATATATATATATATGCCCAACATAAATTACTTTATCTGACGTCTTTCTAATGATATTCGTATATGTACAGTCAGTAATCAATGATTGTATATTTACAGCATTGGGGACTCATCCCACACCCACAAATATTCAGATAGTCACAACTTCAATCTGTATTAGGCAGCAAACAGAAGCCATGTAGAAAGTTTACCTTACTGTCAAAAGATGAATTGTTTGCTCTACCATATATCCAGACAAAAGCTTCTCTTGGTATAAAGGAGGCTGGAATTCTGCATACAAGTTGTTCCCACAAGAGCAGATATAAGCGATATTCAGTATTGAGCTGAGGATGTTTAGCAAAATGTGCACACATTAACATCATCTGATGCTTTTTCTCCGCCTCTTAGGGGTGGTTTCATCAGAGGTTTCATATGCACACAGCCTTACCTATACACATGGATGTCAAACTCACACCATTGAAGGTGAGAGAAACAAGTACTTAGGCATTGGTGCGTTTCATCTAAATGATCTATAAAATATCTATATTATCTGAAAATGTTGCATACACAAACAAGTGTAGTGAGTTATATGAAACATAAATGAGAGTCCAATGAGCAAGTTGGAAGAAAAAAAATTAAACATTTTAAATAATGAAGAGGACAGGTATGTGCATATCTCTTATTAAAGTAATTCTATCGTTTTCAAATAAGCATTGCCCAATCAATTGTATGTGTTTCCAAAGCACAAAGTGATTTATTTTAGCAGATGTAAATAGTCAACAATTCAATACATTATTATATTATGATACAATATTAAACCAATATACTTTCGTTCATCCAATTATACGACTTTGACAGTCCACCCTTTGATAGTATAATAAACTATCACCTTAAAGATGTTATATGCAGGATCTCAGTACCACGTTTCATTGCTATGTAATGCAAATCCCCCTTGGGGTATGACCACGCTGTTTGTAGATCTAAACAAGTTATCATAAGAGAGAGTCTTAATCCTCAAAATGATTTCTTCTTTTACTATAAACCGTACACTTCTGGAGCTTGGAGATAACCTTTTGTATGCCCTTCAAGGATGCAATAAAATACGTAATACGTTATTTGGAACAGTACAAGGTACAATAGAACATGTATCAGCTATACAAAATTCTCTACTACAGTTCTTCAAGTTTAACAGGTTCATCTGTCCAACGCATGTCTTTAAGCTCAGAATACATTTAAACACTTCATGTTCATCAATAGCATCATCCTATGTCTATCAATAATGTCATATACAATCTCCTTCAGCTTGCGTTAATATACACACTTCTAATAATGTCATCAGTTCTTTTCATCAACACTTGTGGGCGGGCTATTGTCTGTTCATTCTTCCCAGTCTCCCGATACTCAGATTTAACAGTGATCGGCTTGCAAAGCATTGGGAGACTCCAGACTGAGGGACCTAGGTGTTGTACTTTTTCCCCTAGTGACCTCCCACCCATAGTTCGGGTGCCTCAAGAATATTTAGTGGGTAGAGAACTAGTCCTACTTGATATAATCATTGAGGTATGTGAGAGCACGCCCAGCACTTTGTTTGGTCTAAAACCTTACCCTCCCAAGAATGATAATCATTCTCAAGGGTGCCTGCTCAAGTCCGAATATTACTGGACTGGCATCGCTGGGTGTACCTCTTTTTTAACTATGGGGTCACCGTACTTACGGACGTAATGCTACTCAGACAATAGCCCCTCGCACTTTCTCCAAGCTCCAAGGTTTCCAAATTTTCCTTTACCCCTGAATTGAATAGAGTAATTGGCTGGACCGATTATGCTACTAACTTCTCCTTCATCCCCAATACCTCCTTATCATTACCTAAACCAGCCTCTGTCACCTGCTAATAATCAAAAGAATTAACCGTCCTGAGAAGAGATGAAATGAGAGAACACAAAACAGGAAAAACTACAACTTAATGCTGGACAACTGTCTTAGCCTTTGGCTCAGGTGCTACTAACTGCATTCGAGGCCTTCCAGAACAGACTTATGAGTGCCTTTGGACCCTTCTCTGAGTGTTGGCCCCTCTGCAGGGGGTGGAATGGGCACCAGTGTGTCTCTGCTACCCTTGAAGCCGTGATGCTGGTAGCCTACACCTGGTACCTGTCTGTCAAATAACCTGAGCCTAAGAAATTACTGCTCCACAACTTACTCTCCTGATCCAACATCCTGACAGTTAGTGTGACTTTTCAGGAAACAGTGTTTTGGACGTTCTTGGTTGCTGTCTCACTATTTACCTTCTCTCAAGGTCTAACCTAGCCTCCCAGTTACAATCTCATCTCACGAGGGGTCAAGAACATTTCAAAAACTGACAGGTTAAGAGTCTGCCCAGGAGTGATCTTTTGGTAGCGGGAAAGGACTAGTGGCCGAAGCTATCAGTCCCTTCAATCAAGTTCCAACTCTTATTCTATTTAATTCGTTCTACCGAGTACCGTTACTTTATGTTCACACTGGTTTATGGCTAATTGAAAGTATGTGATTTGTTACCACTACTCATACATTATACATCTGTTATTAATAACATGAATACCCCTATCATCTATTATAACTCTAGGACTATCACGTTGAATAACAAAAGCTTTGAGTATGACACAGTAATACATTAGACACATTTCAATACACCTTTACCCAGACATATTTCATTGGTACACCACTGTATACTTGAGAATCCTGCATGGTGGTAATTGGATGACGTGGATTTGTTTCACCTGGAGGAAAACCCATCAGCAGGAGGGATATGGTATGGCTCTATTGGTATCATTTTCCTGACATTCTCTTAATCAAGATAGGACGTTGCCGTCCTACTAGCTTAAGACGAAATGTCTGGTGCACCCCAATATACTCTTACCAGCTTGCACATACCTTCTGTACCCAGCTGAACCAGACCATTTGCTGCCTCCTCTGGGTCTGGGTGATACACTCTGGGAGCTACTGGTCTACCTTGTCCATCTCTCCAGGGTCTGTCAGACTCCTCACCACATCTCTCCACCTTCCAGATAGTTAATTCTTCAGGTAACACAAATCTTCATATATTAACCAATATGTGTATGCGTGAGTGTGTGTGTGTGTGTGTGTGTGTGTGTTCACCTTTTAAAACTAAGACAATACAACGAAAAACAAAACAAAACATAGATTTGTTAGCTGTCACATAAAACCCTGCTGTCTATTTGACAGCTATGTTTGCCCTGGTGTGTCAGCCATGTATGGTGGTGTGTGTAAGTGTGGACTTTACTAGCAACTACTTCAGTTGGTAACTGTGTCACTGTATAAAGTCCTCTATGTAGTGTCCTAATCATGTGCTGGTATTGCTACAAAACGATTTCTCAGTCACCTCAACATCGCCCCCAGACTAGAAAAATGCTGAAGACCAATGTATATCAATCGATTTTCCTTCTGCCACCACACATGTCATTCTCAGTACCTCACATTCAGCTACTTAACCAGTGAGAAAGACAAAGGGGTCTATTTCTATAACACTTTCTTCAAATATAACAGTATCCAGTACATGTCTGTCTAACAGTGAAAAAATATAAAACATGAAAATTCTACATTTTCTAGGGTTTCACATTATGTCGTATCTTGTGGTAAAAATCCTACTCCAATGTTCTATACAGAGATGCATATCTGTATGCCTAACCTCCAGCAATCTCCTATCCACCCTTTGTGCATCCATATAAAGGCACATTTTTGTACAGGAGGCACAAATCATAAAAACAAAAAAACAAAACAGATATGCAATCTATAAAACATGAATCGTATTTCCACAACAGAACCTTCTGCTTAAAATCAGCAGTTTCTATACACATGAAAACAAAACCCCTGACTGTTTCTGTAACTCATGTCAATCTAGTGTGTGTTTCTCTGAATTTGTCTTATGTAAAAAAATAAAAATATGTCTTAGCCCCATTCATGAGACTGTGTCTGTTTTTTTTTTATCTCTACCAGAGCAGAGAGAGAGAGAGAGAGAGAGAGAGAGAGAAAGAGAGAGAAAAGAGAGAAAGAGAGAAAAAGAAAGATAGAGAGAGAGAGAGAGAGAGAGAGAGAGAGAGAGAAAGAAAGATAGAGGGGT
Source organism: Mixophyes fleayi (assembly GCF_038048845.1). Classification (NCBI taxonomy): domain Eukaryota; kingdom Metazoa; phylum Chordata; class Amphibia; order Anura; family Limnodynastidae; genus Mixophyes; species Mixophyes fleayi. The sequence goes on from NC_134404.1 coordinate 229,240,330, forward strand.
ACTAGCATTTGTGTAAAGAATGAGAAATAATAAAGCAATGAATAATGGGAATACAAAGATTTGAATACAAACATACATGTAGAAAGGGAGATTTTACAGCAAAAATGACAGCTGGATTGGACTCTATGGGGAAATGGCTGAATTCACTCCACTTCTCCCCTTAGCTGTTTGCTAACTATGACCCCTCCCCATACTCGACTAGGGGGTCTTAACCGTGCAATCCAGTGTCGTCCGTCATTTATTCATTAAGAACTCGGTATTACATTGACTACATACCTTTTCAACTTATGGCAGAAAAATATAGAAGTTAACTCTTGATGACTCATCTGAGATACATAAAACAATATTTTTGGAGCAAAGTATGTACATACTTCATTGTTGGATATTGATTCTCAGCCAAACAAATTATCATGAGACACTGCAGCTTAAAACAAAGAGTGTTCCAATTGTCTATTGTTAATTAGTCTTTCAAGAGTAATCTTTCTATTTCTCTACCTCACCCCTTTTAAATACTGAGTCTATATCTCTTCTGTGTACCCTTTATCTGTGAGAGGAAAACAAGATAGTTATCTTTTAACAACAAACAAACCAAACATTCTCATTCTTTACCATCGGCCAGCGATTTAGGAAAACAAACATGTGACAACATGAAACAAACAAGCAACATCAACACGAATTACCTTTTAAATCAGTTTTTTTTTCGAAACTTTGCACATTAATACTTACCACCGAGTATTATTTGCCTTGCCTGGTCTTAATTTCTTAGCTTTGGATCTAATATTTTCTTTGCAATCTTTCCTCAAATGTCCCTTCTTAAGACAGTTAAAACACTTTAAAGATTTCTGTTTCTTTCGTCCCTTATAGTGGTTTTTATAATTCTGAGGTTGTGAATGTAATTTTTCTAACGCCTGGATACCCAACATCATTAGCCTATTACTCTGCGCTTTTTCCTTTTTACATATATTTTTATCATGTTCTACAGCATTCTCTCTAATTTCATTTACCGTGAGACCTCTCCAACTAGGAAAAGAGGTTTGTATCCAGGTCCTTAGATCCTCCCGGAGGCCGTTCATTAGCACTGCAACAGCTTTCTCCCTATGATGTGGATTTTCCCTTATATCTGATATCCCTGTGTACTTAATCATGGCAGCTAGAGCCCTGAAAAAATAGTCAGTTGTAATCTCATTACCTTTTTGTTTGATAGTAAATATTTTGCCCCATTCCATTGTCACTGGAAAATACATGGCCAACTTTGTGATTATACGTCCAATATTATCCTGATTGTCATCCCCAGTTAAGGGTTTATCCTTCTCCAAACTACAATCCTTAATGAACTTTTGTATATCAGTATCGAGAGGAAGACAAGCTTTAAACAACACTCGCCAATCTTTATTAGTAGGCTCATGTGTATTACCTAAATGTCTAATAAATTTCTGACACTTGGCCAAATCTTTTCTAGGATCAGGGAAATCAGACATAATTGTAAATAGTTCCGTCTTAGTCCATGGAAAATACATTGCTACCTGTTTCATGGGAACTACACCATCTTTGTCCGCTTTCCCATTGGAAACTGCTGTTGTGCGGACAGGATATAAGCCTACCAAATCACTATGTTCTGAACTAGTTGCTGGAATCGCTGTTGCAGTACAATGAATGTCCTCTTTGATAACCTTTACATTATTCTCACCAATTTCAGCCGCTGCCCCTGCCGGTGGAACCATTCCCTTTCCTTGTCCGTGTATGTTACTGGCATGGGCAATGGCTGAAATGACTGTGGGCACATCTTCTTCCTCTAAAACATTACTTAAGACATCATACAACTTACTCATTACATTTTTAACATTTTTGGTATTGGCTGTACCTATCACCTCAATCGCATTTGGCTGCGAGGGCACGCATGCGCTCAGTTCTCCACGCTTTGCAACGCTCACTTCTGTTGTGCGCGTGATTTGCGCCACGCCTACTTCCGCTGAGCACGCGCTCCCTTGCCACGTGTACCCTTCTTGTTGCCACAATTTTAAACAGTCATCATGTTCAATTCTCGTTTTTGTTGATTTAATCAACCGCACTTCATCTCTAACATTATTTAACACCTCTGAGTCAAGACTACCTATGTTTGGGAAAGGTTTCACACACTCCCGGGTCATCTTGACTGATTTGTCGCAGTATGCCGTTGCATACGCACCATATTTATTATGCATAACATACTTTGCCGAACCAACCGGCCATTCATTAGGCAGCACAACATGAACTATCTCTAGCATTTGCTTCGCATCCATTGTGAAAACAACCTATTTCTCAACGCTACACAAAAATACTTTTTACCTGTTCTCCTTTCAAACAGAACCTACTAGAGATGTTTTTATCCGTGGACGGTTTCAACAGGTACGTCCCCTTAAAGATATCAATGCCCTTCCTAGTTTAAGTACTTTACCACTGTTAGCAACCGATATCAATCAAGAATATCAGTGGTTGCAGCGTATTTCCTCCCACATTTCCCAAGTCGCAATCACGGCTGCACTAAATCAACCATGCGGTCCGATCGCACCGCTTACAGATACTAACTATCAGTAAGCTTTGCGATTACTATTGGGAATGCCGCGAAAACTTGTTATTTTCGCTTCGAGTATACCTGCCAGGCATACTCTGTGGTGTCTCTTTATCACCTGCTCTTATTAGAACAGAACACCACTCACACAAAGGTTTCTTTATATCCTGCTCTGTTTCCAGAACAGAACCTTTGTTGTTGGGTCACCTTTTTTACCATGCCCTGTCAGACACACCTGAACTAAAGCGCTATCAATTTTCAACAATTCCCGCTGCTCTCTCAATACTCAATCACGGCCTTACCATGCGGTCAAATCGCACCGCTTAAAGAGAATTATACCATCTCTGTCCGCCTTCCCATTGGGAACTGCTGTTGTGCGGACAGGATGCAGACTTATTATGTATCAGTAAGCGTTGTGATTAGTATTGAGCACGCAAGCAAAAACCTATATTCAGTTACCAGTATACTTTTTTTTCTTTGTGTATAAATAACATTCACATACACACATATAACCTTTGTTTTCTGTGCAGAAAATAAATTTCCCAAACAATGACACTATCTTTTCAGAGATTTAACCAAGTGATTACACTATGTATATATAATAGACTATGATCATGACTGTTTACACACGTGGCAACAATACCGGAAGTATACATGCTAAACAGGAAGCACACATACACTAGGCAATGCAGTACACTTTAAAACATAAAACGACAATAAAAATAAACATTTTTCTTTCTTGTCCCTAGATTCTAGTTAGCGTTCCTTCAGTTTACGCAACTGCGGACATTCGGCTTCTCAACAGAAAATGGACAACAGGTTTTGAACACATTGCGTTCTTTCCCATATGAGACGCGTCCGTCAATATCCACCCTTTGTTGAGCAACCGAAGTCCGCAAGCGTTGCGTACCTTCAGATAACGTAACCTCCTAAACTCACGAGCCCCCAAATTATTAAAGTAATTCTATCATTTTCAAATAAGCATTGCCCAATCAATTGTATGTGTTTCCAAAGCACAAAGTGATTTATTTTAGCAGATGTAAATAGTCAACAATTCAATACATTATTATATTATGATACAGTACAGCCAATACCAAAAGATAAATACATACCGATGCTATCGCATGCGCTGGCTGCGCACCCACAGGACCCGGTGGACAGTATATTTGTTAGAATACTGTGATCAGTGAAGACTGAGGGCCATGGGGAGTGCAGCCATGATTATATACAGTACAGTGTTACACAGTGAACAATAGAGATGACGTAGCTTGCTTCTATAGATCTAGACGTTGGGTGGGTCCAGGGTAAACAGGTCATAGGCTGATTCAATCTAAGGAATCCAAAGGTGGGGGTCATCTTTCCAGGGGGTCTGCTCCTTTCATAGCCAGCATCATACAAAGGTTTATTCCCTAATATCAATAACTAAAGTATGCAATGTGCGATCTCTTCGCCGACTGCACCGGACAGCTGCTGATGAATAGGGCTTTAATATGACACTAGGCATGATACCTTTCCTATAACCTGAACCTTGAATATCACTGAAGTGTACGTATAATCATTATATATATATATATATATATATATAAATACTACTAATAAACCAAATACTATCTGCTCATAAATCACAGTGTAACGGAACCAATATGAATATGAATTACATAAATAACTAAATGTTGTAATGCGAGTGTGTGCGTGCGTATTTTACCGTGCGATCGCACCACGCCACGTGTTACGTGGCGTACGGATCGCAATCGCACGGCAAAACAATATTAAACCAATATACTTTCGTTCATCCAATTATACGACTTCGACACTCTCAACTGTCCCACTTTAGGTCGGACAGCGCTCATGTAAAAGTCCTGATCCGTCCCACATAACAGGACTTTTATCCCAATTCCAGGCCAGTTTGGACACATATCCCGCAAACAGGTGCCACTTCAGTGCTGTGCATCCCAGCAGAATTTGTGCACGGCAACGAAAGTGTGTACATGCCTCTGGAGAACATTCATCCGCCTAATGTGACCAAGTCCCCTTCTCATGCATGGCGGAGGGCGCACAATGTTCTTTTTAGATATACCTAAAAGCTGGGAGGTATATCAGTCGGCGCTACTCTATAGTGACATTATGGGGCATATTCAATTGTCGGCGGGATTGCCGAAAATCCCGCGGTCCGCGCAGGATTACCGTTATTATGGTAATCCTGCGCAGAAAAAACGTTAATACAGTAATTTACTCGCTGGATTTCAGCTCCAGCGAGAGATTTCCGTATTAACAGTATTAGTTTTTTCGCGCCGGATCGCCGGATTGAATACCCCCCTATGACTTTTAAAAAACTGCTTCTTTGATTCCAACCTTCGGATCCACAATGTACCGAAAATATACGGATGAATCATGAACATGTTCAATATGGATACCTGTAAAAATATGAGCAACTGTGCATAGATAGGTAGTCTGCAAGGCATAACATTTACTCTTACTTATATTTGGTGGACTACAGTTTTAGTTATAAATGGCTATATGCTGCATTTGCTGGCAATACAATGGTAATGTTTCCTTTAATATTTCAATTGTGTGTTTATATGAAACATGGAGAGCATTCAGATGTTTATGCAAGAGACATTCTGTTCTCATGACATAAAACTTCTAAGAAGCCTAGCTGTACACATGAAAAGACAATATTATGAATATTTACTGCCACGTTTAATTCAGACTTGGGACTTGCAACATTCATCCTCTTCTGCCTGCCCACACAGACGCTGATATCTGACTGTGCGGGAGCCTATCAGTGTTACAGAGTGGGAGTAGGCGTGCAAAGCAAGTGCAGCAAATGAATGGGGAAGTGAATGTGCTGACAGCCTTGAGATGAGTGTAAGGGCTGAGGTGGGGTGGGTTTTCAGACCTAAAATCTACAGGATAAAGGTGCTATTTTTGATTTATCTGTTATTCAGTGTTTTTCTTCTTTTTATACAAATCATATAAAAAACTTTAATGAAGAGAGTAATTCAAATAAATACATTAAAGAGCAAACTTTTATTGCTATATGAATAATATTATTGAAAAGATGTATTCTTTGTAATAAAATGTAACATTTTTGGCAAATTAGTTTGTTGTGTATAGAAGAGAAAAAAATGTGCCCCCCCTTCATCACACTGTGCCTCCCTCCTTTATCACACTGTTCTTCTGCAATACACTCTGCCTTCTCCTGCATTACACTGTTCCCCTTCATCATCACACTTTTGCTCCTCCATCACTTAGTTTCCCTTTCATCACATTGTTTTCCCTTGACAATACTGTTGCTCCTTTATCACACTGTCCACCTCTGTTCATTACCTACTCTTCCATGGCCTTCTTTTCTTCTGTTTTCTTCATTCTTTTGGCTTCTCATTGATGACATCACGCTTGACAGTCAGTGAGAATGGAGGAGGGCGCCGCTGCCGGTGGATACAGCTAAGCCGGTGGACAAGCGAGGAAGGCAGGCAGAGAGGAGTGCCTCTCAGGCATGGTGCTCACCCTGCCTTGCTTACCCCGCTTACCACATTCCACCAGCCCAACATTGCTAAACTGAGGCCAAAAGAAATATTGGCCCTTTGATACATGTTTACTTTAATTGTCTATTTAGCTTCATTAAGACAGTCATAAGCTGCATCCACTGCACTTTCTGAACTCAGTCCATACTGTTGTACTATCACATTGGTAGCACCAATAGTGCCATGCAACTAGTTATGTGTACCTCCCAACTGTCCTGATTTAGGAAGGACAGTCCAATTTGAGGGCTTGTCCCTCCTTCCCTATAGAGACAGCTTTGTCTTGCAGATTAGGAGGTATCTCCCATTGACTGCTGATCTGTGGCAACAGCGCACTGTAATGAATGAGTGTAAGGAGGGAAGTAGAAGGGGTACAACGCAGCCTAGTGCTTCAAAAGGCTAGGCAGGCCCCTATGGCTATGGTCATTCCCACATTACACACACATATGTGTATATATATATATAGATATTTGTTTCACTGTGTGTATATATGTTTGTGTGTGTCTATATCTATCTATCTATCTATCTATCTATCTATCTATCTATCTGTCGCAGGAAGACTTTCATGAGTGACTTATTTCTATGATGTCGTTGTCTGAGCAGAGCACATCATATACCAAATTAAAGGTTTTGATCTGTAGATTTGCAGAAAAACGTCCGCTTCCATTTACAACAATTTACAACAATGCATTACAATTGTCTTCTAGAAAATGTGACAGTTGACAATACACCTGTGCATCTGCTGGTTAGTTAGTGCACCTAATGGGTGACCTGGAACATGTGACCTGATGGGTGGTCTAGAAACTGTGACCCTTATTTGCATCCACATACATCGGCGCTTCTTGCAGGGACCATAGCCAGCAATGTTACTTCAATGGAAGAAGTTATACATATATTGTAATGTATAAAGAAATTCTTTAGTTCCTTTACTATAGTAAATGCAGCATCGCTGACGTCATGTTATTAATAACGTCACAGCGCTGTCAATAGAGAGGAGCCGAAAGGAGACAGCAAGAAGATGCAGAATAGTAAAGTAAGCTACTGAAGGGGTTAGATGGAACCAGGGATGGAGGGTGACTGTAGGGAATGGTGGGGGGAGGCAAATGTTGGGTAAAGCATAATTTAAAAATGAGGGTGGGGTGAGAGAAGGAAGGAAGGGGCCTTGCCTGTTACATTTGTACTGGGCCTCGCAACACTCTGTTGTTAAAATTTCTACATGTAGTGTAAAAAGTTATTATATTCTGTTAATAAAGTAATTTATTCATCACATTAATTTAAGACGGTTACTGCTGGGTTTCTATAGTGTTTCTGTATATATAGATAGATAGATATTGATATATTGTGACAAAGGGAGTTGTTTGTCACAGGCTTCTAATATAGGTGTTAGGTATTTAGCTGGCAATCTGCAGAGAGAGGCTGCACACAGAGTTACACATTTGTACAGTAATGCACCTAAGTTAAATTGATACAGGTGGAGGACCTAAGAGTGACAAAATAATAGTAAAATGTCTGATTTAACTTACATATTGAAGTGGTTTAAAAGCATCTCTTTCCACAGCTAGCAGGAGGCTGACAGGGTGGGTCTCCACTGAGGATAATCAAAACAGAACACATGCAGGGAACTCCTGTGTAAAGGCAAGGTGGGAGTATCAGCTGTGTATCAAGCTAGGGCTGTGGGAGGAGTGACCGATGCCAGCCAGTGGCTGGTGTCTGGGGAGCTGGACTCTGTTAATTAAGCATTAGGGTCACAAGGAAAGTGTGTGTAATCTTTACGTTATGATTTACTTTGCCATTTTAACAATAAAATGCAAATTAAAAACAAGAAGGTGTTCGTGTATGCATCATCTGAAGTGTGCCCATGTCACTATATATATATGTATATATTGTTAAACTTTTGCTGTTAATTAAGTGTGGGATTTTAGTTCCACTGTGTGTGTGAGAACTGGATAACCAGGTCATACATGTGCATATTCCCTGAGGCTAACCCAGTGAAACGGTATGTTAACTGCTCTTTGCCAGTATCACTGAGCCGCTCTGGCAATATTTGATTAATTGCAACGATAAGTGATTTTCTATTACTGCGATAGCAATGACAAAATATCAGACTTGTAGTCGCACATTAATAAATAGGCCCCCGTGTATTCTTATAATTATGTTTGTAGTGTAAACATTGGGTGGCATTATTTTGAAAGAATGTTTCTTAGTCATGGGCCATCAGTAATAGCTATAATTTCAAAGGTAATAATATGGGAAAGCCATTTTGTTAGTGTGGTCTCACAGATGGAGATGCTAAAGACTGTAACAATACAAGTAATTTTATGTTTGTCCAATAAGCTTTCCTGTAGTCAAAGAAGAATTCAAGCAACAATATACACCTTTTTTCCCTGTATCCGGGAGTTATAGATTGTTTTACAAAACATCTTGATAAATGTATGGTAAGTAATTTGCTATAAACTATATACAACGGAACAAGTGTAAAAATGTTTATACATTAAAAATCTAAATAAAATGTGTTAATAAATAGGAAGCCCCTGATTACATCATTTATTTTTCAAAAGTCAGACCAAATTGGTTTCAGGTTTCATGTGTTACCAGAAAATCCTGTGGTGTTAACATGACATTCGATGAATGAACAAGTTGTTTAACATGCAGATGTGTGATATTTTTCTATAATAAATGGTTCACGCAGGCTGCAAGTACCATCTGGGTGTAGACTGGGAGAGCCAACTTGACCTGTAATGTGTATATATAAGGAAAGGGTGGACACACACACCAAACTATGATCTCATCATTTATAAATTCCAAACATTGATTGTTTGCCTAATGTTAATTATTTTAATTGTGATTTACAGTTAAATTATTTTGATGATATGGTCTTTCATTTATTCTATTATTGCTCAAGAAAACATACCTTAATTATGGTAATGGTGTTTTTAATATTTCATTCAGTTAGACATAAACATTAATCAACTGTAATCAGGAATTACAATGGTAGTCCCATGGCATTCAATAACCCTGGCATGCAGAGAATATATTAAATGGTAAAACAAACTAATATTTATTATATGCTTCTAAACTGTGGGGGTACAAAGGCAGTATGACTAAATGTAGCACAAACTGACAATCCAGTATTTAAAACTGAGCCCTATAACCATATTTGAGCAGGAATGGTTAGGTCCACATATATATGTTAGGGGTTGCCTACCATAAGTCAAGCCATACCTATCATTTTATGCCATTTGTATACTGGGCATCACAAAAAGTTACTGCTGCTGTGTCTTTCTGCTATTATACTGTTGTGAAAAGGCCAAGTTCCTAAGGCATCACCCACCAATATGCTACACGAAAATACATAAGTCTATAAGTCTATTAAGTCTGCTAGATCTAGAGCAACAAATTAAACAGTTTGTAGGTGTTTTTGTTGCCACGTCTTATCTTTTGCACATCCCATACCTCCCACCTGTCCCGAATTAGATAGGGCCTGTCCCGATTTGAAGGCAATCTGCTGCTGTCCATTAAGGAACAGCTTTGTCCAGGGGGGCTGAAATTTGGGAACTACATCACTTCTCTGCTGCTCTGCACAGTGGAACTGAGATTGTAGGAAGATTGTAGTATCAAACGCAACTATTTATGAAACGAAGTTCATCCATCAAGTTATTATTCATTATGAATTAATTATTTTATTATTAAAATATTATATATTAGAGCCTAGGTTTTCAACCTGTGGTACCTGTACACCAAAGGGGCAACTCCAATAGATTCAAAAGGTACTTTAGTCTGTTAAGTTGTGGAAACACCATTAAAATGTATCATTTTATATCAAACTATTTAGAAAGGGTATTTTAAATGTATAAGGATTGGTGTGGTGTAAATGTACTTAGATAAGGGGGGTACTGTAAATACATGTATATACATATAAGGGGGTAGTAAAAAGGAAAACACTTTGGTAAACATTTTCCACCACACGGTGGGACATATTCAGGGGCGTAACCCTTCACTAGAAGGCTTGCTTGAATCTGTGTCCCTTTCACCTTTGGTACAATGTTACTGGTCAGTGTTATGTGAAAATCAGCATACTCTGTGTTCACAACCACTCCTAAAGTGCCTTGGGTCTTTAGGATTGGTAGAGAACACAGCCTTGGGTCCTCGCAGCTGGTTATAGGTCTTTCTCTGCTTATCCCTCATGCTAATGCAAACTTACCATCTTTTAAATGTTCCTCTTTGGGATCTCTCGGAGGGGTAGTGGGCAGGCGCGGGCTGGCAGATGTCAGCCTGGGGGGCGCACACCGCACAGGCGGCCGCATCACACATGCATCACCGGTAAAAAACGGCGATATTGCTTTTGGGGGGCTCTAACAGCTGTGATTCTGACTGGCCCCCATGCCCTCCGGCCCAGCCCGTCCCTGGTAGTGGGGCATGATGACTGAGAGGGACAAAATGACAAGTTTGCGTCATTGTGTTGTGGGGGCTGCATTCCACACCTGGAGGGGAACATTGAAAAGTTAGTAAGTATGCTTTAGTATGAGGGATTGCCACGGTCCATCATAAGTCGCGTCATAGAGGCTCCCATCCTGCCCACTTTACTAGGAAGTGGCCAGGATGCAGGAGTATGGCCTGCTCTCGTGGGAGTCTGGGAGACCTGCCTGAAATTCTGCATTCTCCCAAACATTCTGGGAGAGCGGGCAAGTATGCGCCAAAGCCTCCCCTCTGCCTATGGGTGCTGGTGTCAGTTTTCAGATAAAATCACATAAATAAACATGCAAGAGCTGAACATGTCCCACTTATCCAGTGAGACATGCAGTCTGATTATTGTACATTCCAATCTTTGTGCAATTTGTTTAGTGGCCAAAACTAACATAGCTGGTCAGATCCTTACAACAGCGTTTAGCAGGTAACTGCATACAAATAATAACTGACATCTACCATTGGTACTTTTTTATTTTGACTTTGGATTTTACATTAAATTACAGGTTTTGCTTCAAATCAATAAATTGGGTAGGTTTGTGGTCTGGGCTAGTTTACTAACATAAGCCTTATCATCACACAGAATATTAAAAATTAAATAAAGTGTAAAAACATACCTGAAATTCAGCTAAGCGACACATTTTCATGAGTGAACTCTGTAAAGCTGGGTACACACTACAGAAAATTACTTCAGATGCGATTTCTGTAATGATTTTACCATCGACTGAAAGTCCTGATGAGTATGCAGATTTATGTGTACACATCTGTACGGTTTACCTTCACATCTGTGCTCTTCATCTGTCATAATCATCTGCTGAAAAGATCATGACTCTGCACACTCTATAGAGATCTTCCTACACTGCTGGGCGTGAGAGCATAGACACTTCCACATTTGCCCAATATCGTTTCATTGTTGAAAGAGATTTTTAGGAAGTTAAGATAGCCAAATCAAATAATAGCATGTGCTTTGGTGCGATTAAACATGATTGTGGGAGCGTACACACTAATGCAGTATCTGACTAAATGGACGTTTATCATGTGATTGGCACGATAATTGCATGAAATTACTGTAGAGTACCCAGCTTAACAGCCCATTTCCTGTACTTGCGTATTGACGGAGAGCGTATAGAAAACCACATTTCATAGAACATCGTTGAGGAGGGAGGTAGACAAAAAGATATATGTAGATAAAAAAACAAACATGATGTGTTAAAAATGATTGGTGTAATCTGGAATTTAACAAAAATTAATTATTGCAGGTGCACTCAAAAGAATACTTTACAAGTGATGCTCCCCATTTAAAAACTTCAAAATACTTCCCCCATCTCTTACTTTTTCAAACTTGCGGTATACCTGACTTAATTAGTGTTACCTTTGTCTAACTATGAACTATTTTTACTTCATTTTATGCTATTGAGGCACAATGGTCCTCTTTGACTTGACAAGAGCCTAAACCACAGAAATCCTGAGCAGTAAATTCCGACAACATTACTTAGAATTTCTGAGTCACAACCAGACTCAACAATTTCACGTTTAAGCATTTTTTATTTGCTTTTGACGAAAATCCTCCCAACGAGTGAAATTGTGTCACACAAGTGTATCGACAAAGAAAGTAAAAATAAGTTAATATTTCACAGTAATATAAGTGGAAACTTGAAAAACATATAGGAAATAGTATGTGGCTCAGCACTAATAATTATAGTGTTGTTTCCTGTTTCTTTGACCTCATGTCATGGCTTTATTGCCTTCCTTGATTTTCTATGAAGGACACTACATATATTCACAGAACTGTCTTCAATGATTATCTGACTTAAAAGTATAGTTTGCAGTATAGCCAATGTATAAGTTATTGGCAGTTATTACAACCAAACTTCTATAGCTTTTAACCAAATATAATAGGATTAGTAAAGCATCCTTTTTACTAATTTTCAGTTTTACTTACATTTGTTGGGCTATTTACCTAGCCTGTATTTGTAGTGGAAGGTAGGATTTCTTTTTTATATATTTATTTATTGCACAGCATTGACAATTAAACGCATATTTTGTTACAAAACTGTTCGCAATAATTTTTCTTTATATAATAACTGTATAGAGGAACAGCAATGTCATAACCAATACAATTTTTAAATGTAAATAAAATAAATGACTGTTGGTAGGAGGTTAGGAAGGGGTGGGTGTGTAGTAGAACAGTGTGTGCAAAAATAAAAGCTGTAAACTATTTAGTCTGAGTTAGATGGTGAGTTTTGGGAGCGGGTGGCATCCATTTGGGATCTACATTCATCTGATGCTTTGAACGTTAGCCAATCGAACCAGGTGAGGAGGTAGGATTTCATTACGGTCTTGTCTTTCTCTGTTTATCATAAAACCACAACTCTACACTTGCTTCCAATGTCACCACATGCACTCAGACCCCCACTTGACACAAAATGTCATCACATGTTTTCCAAAACTCCTGCACATGCTCCTCACATCTCCCCACAGACCTCCACACACTTACCTGCATAGCCGGAGCCTGCAGAAAAAATGGAGGTAGCCTAGTGACCCAGCCCAAGGCAGACCCCCAATGGGACTGGTCTGGGGTCCAATTGCCATCCATCACAGCCAATCCCTGTGGTCTAGGATGAACTGCACTAGCCCCCCCTCCTTGGATTGGTTGTGCTACATGACCTACCTGCATTGTGCAGAGGAGATCACATGACGAGGAAGCTTGCTGTTCCCATACAATCTTATTCTCTGCTTTCAGAGATTAAGTGAGATGGGGAGCTGCAGGTCGCAGGTGAAGGCTCGGCGGCCCACCTATTGCCCACCACTGCACAAACTAGTAGCAGGCATATGAAAAACACAAATGAGGGCCCATCATTATGTAAACTTATACAGATGTTGAGAAAAAAATGGACATGCCTTATATAAAAGAGCTATCAATAACATTACCATATAAGTAAATGATTCAGGAGCTGAAGCTATAGCAGAGATAAAGTGATGATTAGAGATGCTCAGGCTCGGTTTTCTGAAAACCAAACTCACCCGAACTTAGGGTATCCGAGCTGGCTTGCAAGCCGGCTCAGTAATTTCGCGCGTCCTCGGATCTGAATCGAGGCAAAATGTCATTGTTACGTTGTCGGATCTCACGGGTTTTGTATTCCATAAGTATCTCCCTCCCCAGGAGATCCAGCACCTTTGCTCACATAGAAACAGGGGTAGCTGTGTTCTTGTCACTCTCCAGTCTCCAGTGACATTGCTCAGTGCCATTGCTCACACAGAAACAGGGGTAGCAGTGTTCTTGTCACTCTCAAGTCTTCAGTGCCATTGCTTATACAGAAACAGGAGGGTTAACTGTGTTCTTGTCACTCTCCAGTGACATTGCTCACACAGAAACAGGGGTAGCAGTGTTCTTGTCAGTCTCCAGTGCCATTACTTATACAGAAACAGGAGGGTTAGCAGAGTTCTTGTCACTCTCCAGTCTCCAGTGACATTGCTCCGTGCCATTGCTCACACAGAAACAGGGGTAGCAGTGTTCTTGTCACTCTCCAGTGCCATTGCTTATACAGAAACAGGAGGGGTAGCAGTGTTCTTGTCACTCTCCAGTCTCCAGTGACATTGCTCAGTGCCATTGCTCATACAGAAACAGGAGGGGTAGCTGTGTTCTTGTCACTTGACAAAAATTGACTGGAAATGATTGGAAATTAACGTTATTGAGGTTAATAATAATGTAGGGATAAAAAAAAGCGCCAAATTATGTGATTTTAGCAAAAAAAAATAGAGATTTTAGAAAAATCAGGATCCAAAACACGAGGGCGGTTATGCCAAAACCAAAACACGAAGTTAATCCAGATCCAAAACCAAAACCAAAACACTGGGGTCAGTGAACATCTCTAGTTATGATTGAGTAGGAATATATTTTTCTATATGACTTCCTGTCAGTAATTCCACTGAAAGACACAACTTCTTTTTTCTTTGCAGTAAAGGATTCATATCAGAAAGCAATCGCTCACACTAAACTGTATGAATGTAAATAGAATTCAGAATAAAGCTCAATGTATGGTACTTTTATAAGTGTGAATGTTATTTGCAGCACTTTTAAATAAGGCAATTTGCATGATGGTGTATTTCGTTGACTCTTGTATTAATGATCTTTAGAGACTACGGGGCATGCATATTATAGGGCAAAAATGCCTTATACATTAAGGGGGAAGCGCTGACTATAGTACTGCTGTTGCGGGTGGTAACTCTCACCAGAGATACATTTTACTGTGTCTCTTCCATGTTTAACAAGGAATGTGGCGGTACTTGTATTGCTGCAATCCTTGATTTGTTACTGCTGTGTCAGGATGGAGATAACAGTAAAAATAGTAGAAAATCAATGAAAAATGCTTTATTACTACTTGAATCAAGTATTTTTTCAATGATAAATATTTAAAAAAATTAAAGTCCTTATTTTTTTAATTATTATTATTATTATTATTATTATTATTATTATCATCGCTGGCAGTTCCCCCCATAAGCAGATCAATTCTTAATGCTTATTAACCCTTCAGTTACTGAGGTGATATTAGTACAAATGTATCTGTTTGTATTCTGCTATATTGATACGCTCTCCCCTCAGGCTCTACATTGTCTCTGTGCAATGTCCCACCATTGTGCTGGCTTTTATGTGCACTTTCACTATTCATTTTGGTCTGAAAGTTTAACTAAATAAGCTACAAGCAGAAGTCCTAAACTGCAAATCAATATAATTTGATTATCATAAAAATTAATGCGATAACATCCATTTTATTATAATCTGTTACACTGCCCACCTTTTTCAAACCTCATTATAGGAGCATGTCTACGGGTGCATACGTATATATGCATTAGCTGCTGGCACCTTTATATTTCTGCATGTGCAGCTTTATTACCATGTGGCAGATTTATGAAGTAATAGAATGCCACATACTGTACTGTACAGCTTAGAAATATACATTAAATCACAATCCTGCTCACGTCTCCTACTGTCATGTCTGTGGGTCTTCATTAAATCAACTCTGTGGCCTACTGGTTATAGATAAATCTGTCCAGCCTATAACAAATGGCTTCTGACAAATACCTTCATGTGTATCTTGTCACTCAGTTTTAAAAGCATTTCCATATAGCAATAATGTACTTCTACAGGCATGGTATTAATTACTTTGGCTGTTGCTAAGGCACAGTATTTCACTGAAGTATTAACACCCGTGTGATGGATCAGTTTATGGCACAAAGTATTTTTAATACAGCCAGCAGCCGGCCCTATTTTATTTCTGTTAATTTTTCTAGTTATGAGTCTCAAGGGAGAATTAAAACACCTCGAATGGCATGGCATAAAGGCGAAACCAGTGGCAGAATTTTCATAAATTGGAACCTAAACAGTGACCGCAGCACTTCCTCTTTTACATTTACTGTAAAACATTTATTGCATCATATGTGCATGAAAACTTCACAATCTTTACAGATTTACTGACTCTTGGTAAATCAAGCAAGCAATGTTTAGAACACTAGTTTAACAAGGGTAACATGCTGAAGCCATTTCAGAAGTTTCCTTAAGCAAATGCCAAATATACTTTACAAGTGGATTGTAGCTGTAATGACATCTTTGCGCATACTATTTAGGCTACAACTGGGAGATGAGAATAAATACATAACAGAAATGAATAGCACTATATTAATTGTAATTAAATACATACTAGGCTCATAAAAAGTTAAGAAAAATTTAGACTCCACTAAAACTTGATGCACCTCTCCGTCACCTTTTACTCACCTTACCTTTTATACATCTTATTGTGGCTTGCACAATCAGCTAGGTAGTATGTAATCAATGAGATACTTAAACTAAACTCGTAAACTTAATATTCCATGCATAGACAAGGATAATGTTTTTTTCCAGCTAGTCCTGTACCCCTTCCTTATCTACTACCCCTATACTTCCTCCTAATTCCAACAATAATTGTCCTAATTTTATTGTTCTAGTTATTGTATTTGATATTGTAATAGACTGGTGTGTAATTACTGTAGTGGACTTTTTGTCCTGATGTTTAAATAAGTATTTGTCCATTTCTGACCATACAAAATAAAGAATTTTAAATAATTCCATAAGTAATTTATTGGTCTCCAATATTAGTCTTGGATAAGATGATGACTGTATTACGACTTGTGTGGGGTCATTGGCCAACAAATAAAATGGGAGACCCTTGCAATAATTTTCTTCGGCTTAACATTCAAAAGACCTAAAATGCCCAAGTTGTCAAAATGGCCAAAGATTTGGTAGTGCAGCATTTGAGGCAAATTAAGTAATTATTTGAAAAATAGGCAGGTAGAATTGTACCTAATAAACAGAAGAGATGTTTTCCTGCTCACTAGGTCAGTATTGAAAAATATGGACATTGTCAGAGACTGAAATTCCCAGGGACATATTTTTACAGCCAGGGACTGCCCCAGAGAAATTGCAGACAGCTCGATATAATACTTTTATTGCTTTCAGTCATTGACAGTATTGCTTCTACTGTAAATGTCTGCATCGTTGATTCTCACCATAACCTTAGCTCCCATACTTAAGCCCTCTCCCATGCCTGTAGAACAATGTTGCCATAAATCATACAATCATGCCTATTTTCTCTTAATATTCACAAATCAAACCTATCTTGACTTTTTTCCCTGTTTGACCGTGCCCCCCCCCCTCACACACACACACCCAGCTACCCCTTTCTCCTTCATTCACACTTTGCAAGTCATTACTAATTACTACACAAGCAAGACTTGATTCAGGCTTCCCACGGTCCTCATCTGCCAGGCTAAACCCGCAACATCCACTTTGACTCTGAATCAGCAGTTTTTAAACTTCACACTGTCTATTGAGTACTTTTTGCACCCTCAGCCCTTTCAACTTGTTAATAATTCAACATGCAAATGGGTGACAAACTATCCAACAATGGTTATATCAATTAATAAAATGATTGTCTTTGGTTGAATTTTTTTTTTGGAAAGCAATTTGACCAAACTGTCCAAGCACTACATATGAGCTGAAAATTACTTTGTGCTCCGTTAGCCGAAAATTATAATGTATTTGAAGTAATATGTTGTTTTTTGACAGTCAAATCTGCAGATTGTTTAAATTGATTAAATGAAAAATGAATGGATTGTATTGTGTGAGCTTTAGATGCATGTGATTTTAGAAAAATGTAATTGGAAACTATGAAAAAATATGATGCATGTTTTGCTATCTTTACTAAAACAAAAGAATAAATGCTTTATGGACTAACGTAGAGCTCCAGTTTTGGAGCAAAGTTATTTAAGAATTATTTCTAATGTGGTTCAGCTCCCAGAAAGTTGCTGAGATGCGTTGGATAATTTTGACGCACAGAGGAGAGGACACTATTTGGTGACTAATTTCATTACGATATATGTGTAATTCATCCTCTTGGCACACCCCAGTTTTCCTTGATAGAACTTTGATCCTTTGTTTTCAATTATCGCTTATAAAAATATGGTATTTCAAACTAACTTTCTATGCCAAAGTCACGCAATATATTCACTGAACCATGCCAAACATCTCAGGCCACAATAAGGGAACATTTTCACTTATGAATCTTACTATATGCTTATTCTTATAGAAAAAAAGTGTGCTTAATATTTCTTTAAATAAGAATTAATAAATAATGTAGAACACATATTAGCTTAGGTAAAGAAATTGGGTCTCATCTAGTGCTAAGAATAATCCATGTGGAATGTGCAATTTTGTTCCTTGGAAAAGCCATGTTGTGCTGAAGGGGCAGATTTAAAATGTGTGGACATATTTAAAGATGGGCTATGAATTGCTAGGGCTCCCAGAAAAACATGACAAATAGTATGTGACTTATTTTTTTGTAAAGTAAAAGAGCAATACCCCACACTTTTGGTGCAAAAGGCAGGTTACCATGAGGGACCTCGGCTCCTGGTGTTGACAGCCTTGTCCCCCCTAACTCAGATGGGACAGGAGATTAATAAATGGGGCCCCCATCATAATTACCAGCATCAGACCCAAAGGGAGGACAGGCACTTTGTAATTGCCTTTCCATATCCTCTCATCCCTTTCCTCCCTCACCTGTCATGTTTCCCACCATCAGTGTGCAGTAACATCATGCATTTGTCACAGCACTTGTAGCACTGAGATTGTGTTTGGATTCAACACAAGGTTATGACATTATGCCTTCATAATGCATGCACCTGCATTCTTTATATTTAAGGCACCTGTTCTCAGCTATCCTTGTCTGAGCAAGGTATTCGTTTTGATCATTTGTGGTGAGAACTCCATTCTGTTATTACTGTGTTGCAGAAATGTTGTCCACCTGATCACTGACTTCGTTTAGTGTGTTTATCTATTCAGCTGTTTGGGTCACAGTTCTCAGGTCCAGTTATTTTAATTCCGACTTGTGTCTGGCAGGTCTTACTCGTACCTCCCAACATGTCTGTTCCTGGCAGCGGGACAGGGGGCATGGCCACATCGATGCAGGGGCGTTGCCACGTCATGATGGGGGTGTGTCCATTAGGTACCTCCCAACATGTCTGTCCACGGCAGCGGGACAGCGGGCATGGCTACATCAAGTCAGGAGCATTGCAATGTCAAATTGGGGCTGTGTCCATTAGGTACCTCCCAAGATGTCTGCCCCTGGCAGCAGGACAGGGGGCATGGCCACATTGATGCAGGGGTGTTGCCACGTCACAAAGGTGGTGTGTCCATTAGGTACCTCACAACATGTCTGTCCCCAGCAGCGGGACAGCAGGCATGGCCACATCAAGTAAGGGGCATTGTCATGTCACATTGGGGCTGTGCAAGAATGTAAAGTGCTAGGCTGTCCATAAGACACCTCCCTTCCCCCAAAATTCCCACCCGCAGGACAGCCTTAAAGATCGGCACTTTCTCACTGAAAATCTGAACAATTGGGAGATGTCTTACTCCTGTCGAAAATTAATAGCTTTATAATAATTATGTTTATCCAGTAATCTTTGGGGCTCATTGGTGTAGTTACTGGACTATGATAACACAAAGCATTACCTTTACACTTGTGCCTGTGTATTGTGGTTCAACTATGAATACAAAGCACAAAATCCATAATCGGCGAAACCTAAATCCGTTGTTACAGATTGTAGGTAATAACTATGCTGAGTAAATCAAGGTAATCTGAAATACTTCATATTGTTTGCTACAAAGCCAGGTTCACAGTTATAAAATATTGTGGCACTGTCATTTTTGCTTTTGCTGTTATGTTTTAAAACTATGTGCAGTAGTTATATTTTTATATTAGGTACAGCTCAGTCATATATTGCCTTTCAAGACAGAATATCTATTATCCTGTCTTTAGGTTATCAACTTATAAAAGCTATTGTTTTCGGAAAGAAGTAAAACAGTAAATATATAACTCATTCAAAAATAATTGCAAAACTATAATGACATGCACCAGAACATTGCCGCCTCTGCAAGCCCTTTATTACCCTAGAGGCCTCTTCTGGGTTTGTCGTATGGAACATAGAATGGACAGAGATTTTCCTAGTGGAGAGTCGTGTAGTTTGACACAGGATTTTTATATCAGCTGCGTCATGTTTACATTTGTGTATCACATGAATAGACACACTGGTTGTAAATGCCACATCTCTGATCTGAGATGAATTCCCCAGGAAATGGCCCAGCCTGAGGGAATTTACCAGTAAGGGAAATAAATGTTTTAGCGATTAAGATACTGTGAACGAATGTGCTGTGACAGAAATCAATGAATATACAATATACTACAAAATTACTTATTAGATATCATTTATGGGGTTTATAATCTTCATATATTTATTTGATGAATTGGGTTATTCTATAAAAGTGGAGTAAAAATAAAGGGTAGTAAAAATGTCTAAATAGCTGTTTACTTTAGAGGGAAAAAAATTGCATTTTATGGCCTTTTTAAAACCAGAGAAAACAACCCTTAGGATACTAAAATAATAATCTCAAAAGTAGGTTGCTTGAAAGAACATATCCTGCAGCTGTAATGAGGGATTTGACCATTATACTTCACAGCTTAGGGATACAGGCGCAAACTCTCAAACAAAACAATCGTAGAAAACCTTATAGGTTGTAGAAAAGAAAGGACATGACTGTCAAAAGTAAATAAATATTCAATGGGAAAAGAAATGTTTTTCGTCCTCATAAATTTACTTGTTCCTCTCTGCAGCGATACGGTGAAAAGTCCACCTATCGAACGATCAGGTAATAGCGGTATCTATAATCCTCTTCAAGTTCAAGAATTTTGACAGTTACTCCATCTCATGTAAAACCAAGTACACAAGAATTGAAATATAGTCAAGTAGTTAGTGGCTTATATTGAATGCACCTTTAACCATTCCACTACAGGCTATGACCGTGAATAGAGTTCTTTATTGTCACTTTCTGTGTAATATTATTATTATTATTATTATCATTTATTTGTTAGGCGCCACAAGGTTTCCGCAGCGCCGCACATAGTACAAACAGTAGACTATACAGGGTATAACAGTACAGAACAATAAACAAAAAGTACCAATACTTCAGAAACTCCAGGCAGGCAGATGCAATAGACATGGAGCAGAAGAACGGGTAAGGAGACAGGAGGGAAGAGGGCCCTGCTCATTCGAGCTTACATCCTAAGGGAGGGTTGACAGACCAGGCACAAGAGGAGCCGGTTGAGGCAATGGGAGAGAGGGGAGAATGAGTGGAGGAGATAGGGGTTAAGTGGACGGGTGGTAGGCTTTGAGAAAGTGGTGAGTTTTGAGTGCACGTTTGAAGGAGCACAGAGTGGGAGAGAGGCGGATGGAGCGAGGGAGGTCATTCCAGTGATGGGGGGCTGCACGGGAAAAGTCCTGGATTCTGGAATGGGAAGAGGTGATCAGAGTGGAGGAGAGGCGACGGTCACTGGCCGAGCGCAGGGAGCGGGCGGGAGTGTAAATGGAGAGGAGGTTGGAGATATAAGGGGCAGTAGAGTGGGAGAGAGCCTTGTAAGTGGTGGTGAGGAGTTTGAAAAGAATTCTGTAGGGGAAGGGGAGCCAGTGAAGGGCAAGGCAGAGAGGGGAGGCAGAGGAGGAGCGGCGTGAGAGGTAGATGAGTCTTGCGGCCGCATTGAGTATAGAGCGGAGGGGGGAGAGACGAGAGTGGGGGAGGCCGGTGAGGAGGAGGTTGCAGTAATCCAGGCGGGAGATGATGAGTGCGTGTATGATAGTTTTGGTGGCCTCCTGAGAGAGAAAGGGACGGATGCGGGCGATGTTGCGTAGTTGGAAGCGACAGGCTTGGGCAAGGGAATGAATGTGGGGGGCAAAAGAGAGAGAGGAGTCAAGGGTGACACCCAAGCAGCGGAGTTGGGTGACAGAGGAGATGGTAGTGTTGTTAACGACAATGGAGAGGTCATGGTGGGATGGGTGGTTGGGAGGAGGAAAGACAATGAGTTCAGTTTTGGAAATGTTGATTTTGAGAAAGCGCTCCGACATCCAGGAGGAGATGGCGGAGAGGCAGTCAGATACCTGAGCGAGGAGGGTGGGGGAAAGATCAGGTGAAGAGATGTAGAGTTGAATGTCGTCAGCATTAAGGTGATACTGAAGGCCGAAGGAGGAGATGAGAGCATAATACCCCCCCCAGTCGCTGGTCCTCATTTTACATTAAGTGTAAAATGGAATTCAACATTGACCCACACTGGTAACTTCTTTCTTTCAGTTTAACAGATTTTAACACGTCACTTCACAAATCATAGAGGATGACCAGAGAACCATTCAACCCAACACATAGGGGATATAAGAGAAGAAATAGCTCCTCCTAGCATACCTTCCAAACTGTCCTGATTTTAGTGCTCTGTCCCACTGGGAGACATGTTTGTTCCACTGGTGGGAATGTCAGGTGAAGGGAGGTATCTAATGGGCAGCATAGCATACAGCTGTAGTTTTCTCATGTCTGAAATGCATAACTCATCCCTTTGTCTCGTAAAATAGAGCTTCCAATCCTGAGCTGATTGAACCAGCTCAGGAGACAATCTCTATCTCACATTTACATTCAAATATTTAGGCTGTGAGCTTGGTAGGATCATAGGCAGGAGGCAGCAGTGGTTTATGTTACATTTGTGATGTTAAAGCAGCAATCCCATAAATCACTGGTAAGCTATAAAAAGAGTGTTGGTATTTACAATTTTTCCTTGGTTTGTTTTCTTCATACTGCTATTAAGGATAATATAATTCCACACAGTGTCAGTGACTACCATGGCAACCACAGTCACATTGCACATAATATAGTGAAAAGAGAGGCTTTGTACACCTTTCTGAGCTCTCTTCTCTCTGTACTGTAAAATTCTCCACCCTTCCTCCTTAATTACCAAATAAAAAGATTTTTTAAATTAATAATATAAAATACTTGTTTTTCTTTGATTTCATAATCATCGTCAACTCATTTCATGTTGAAGCCTACGATGTCTAAATGTAATCTTGCTCAAATTGCAAACATTGGCTTCTCTTCAAAGGCGACAGTTAAAGGTGTCAAGATTGTCAAATTAATTATGTCTAAGATTCAGTGAACTGGTTGTATTTTATAGTATAACAAAGGCAGGGCTTCTCTGTTAAATTGTCCAAAATAATTTGAGAGAATAATGTACTTTCATGATTTAGAACCGCGTACAGGGTTTTTCAAGCAATAGATTGCAGACTCCAGACAGTATTTCCTGCTGCCCTTTCAGTTAAATTGAGCAGACTGATTATAATAAACTCTTCGAGCTGTCAAAAGTTTTAAAGATCTCTTTTCGTCCTTGTCCCTGGATACGTCCATATTTTTCAAGACTAGCCAAATACTTATATCTATATTATACACACAATACTGTGCAAAAGTTTTAAATAGAGATCTAAATTAAATCAATATTTGCTCTGACCACCCTTTGCCTTTCAAACGGCATCAATGCATCAGTACTTCTAGGTACACTTGCACACAGTTTTTGAAGGAACTCTGCAGGGAGGTTGTTCCAAACATCTGGAAGAACTAACCACAGATCTTCTGTAGATTTGCTTGCTCAAATCCTTCTGTCTTTTCATGTAATCCCAGACAGACTCAATGATGTTGAGATCAGGGATCTGTGGGGGCCATAGCATTACTTACAGGAATCCTTGTTATTTACGCTGAAAATAGTGCTTAATGACATTGGCTGTATGTTTAGGGTTGTTGTCCTGCTGCAGAATAAATTTGGAGCCAATCATATGCCTCCCTGATGGTATTGCTTGATGCTTGTATTTCTCAACATTGAGGACACCATTAATCTTGACCAAATCCCCAACTCCATTTGCTGAAATACAGCCCCAAACTTGCCAGGATCCTCCACCATGCTTCACTGTTGCCTGCAGATACTCATTATTGTACCACTCTGGGTTGTATTTTCAAGGACAAAATGATGTTCTGAAAGGATACAGTATTATTTGGTTTGGTTTGCTTAGTGCTTTTCCCTATTATCAGTGGCAGTGGGAATTTGTGGGCATCATTTGGTCAACAACGTAGTTTTTCATTCTGCTAGCATCCTTCAGCGGAGTTACCCTCCCCCCTTCCTCCGCTGCTTCTTATCTTTGTACATAAAAGTGGGAGGAGACATCAACTATGCCTCTGTCTGGGAGTGTGGCACGGGATTGTGACATCATAGCTCCAGGCCACACTTC
The DNA here is from genome assembly GCF_038048845.1 of Mixophyes fleayi. Lineage (NCBI taxonomy): Eukaryota > Metazoa > Chordata > Amphibia > Anura > Limnodynastidae > Mixophyes > Mixophyes fleayi. The sequence continues at coordinate 229,264,543 of NC_134404.1, forward strand.
CCAGGTAAGAAGCTGCTGGCTACTGCTCCTGTATGTCAAAGGCCAGCACTCAGTGTGGGGGCACCACAGGGACAATAAAAACACTGATGTCAGTCATTCACTGTTTTAAGCACCCTCTAATGATTGGCGCCGCTGGCGACTGCCAAGGTTTGCATAATGATAGCACCAACAGTAATAACATAGCTGTTTTCTTTGGCATTAGTAATGCAACTGCTTGGTCTATGCCAGTGATGCTTCTATTAAGATATTGTGTGTTGCAATTCTTTTGGAAAACATTTATGTTAGGGCTACACATGTTCTAGCTAGTCAGAATGAAATCGCTAATTCTTTGTCCTGATTGCAAATTTTAGGGTATTGTCTGCAAAGGCAGAGCGATTTGCAGCCTGCCTTAAGCATTTATGCTATGTAAACTTGGACCATCATTAGCTCCTTCAACTTGGGCATTCTGAGATATGCAGACAGTGATTCACATTGGAGGGATGTGTTGAAGGGCTCTTCCATAATGAGGCAAACAGTGTTCTAAAGGTGTGGTTGGGGGAAGTCAAGAATATTTTTTAACAGATTGTCGGCATTATGTTGTTTTTTTTTTATTTAAGCAAGGTGTAGGTTAGATTGTTAGTCATGTAAAGTACTTAAAAAAGGGGTAGTTTGGCATTCTTTTTATGAAGTAGTGCTTTTTAGTTAGCCCTCTTTCACCATTAGTGGGTGTAAGCATAGTAAAGGAGGGGTCAATCTGATAACATATTTTGTTTAAATAGAATGTTGTATAAAACCATAGACAAAAACGTATTGGGATAATAAATTATTTCAGGTCAAAGTTCATCAAAGCTTTTCCAAGTTGTCATACTTTCCCAGTCCTTTGCTGTCTTGAGTTTGAGGGCTAGGCCAAGCCTTTGCTCAGGCAGATGGGTACACTTTGTCTCCATGTCAGTTTATTTTTGTGTTTTGAGTTGCTTGCTTGGTTTGGGTTTGTCATCTATGGAGTGTCATTCTCATTCTGTTGGCATCATTGTTGCTATGATGGAATCTATATGAGGCCTAAGGCATTAGGACAATAGATAGGTGGGTTTTTTGTTCAATTATTTTACATTATTTGATTTAGTTATTTGGTGATGCTTGTTATTTTGTGTTATTTTGTAAGTTACATTAACTGCATCACCTGGTTGATGCGACATTGCTTTATTTGTTTGTTTATATTAAGTTCATCCAGGGGGTCAATTATTTGAATACCAATAGCAGAAGTGGAAAGGACATTGGCTGGCATTTAGGGGGATGACATGGCATCCATTGTTGCTTAAAATGAAAGTGATAGTAAGTTGGTGGGGACTGCCACACATTTTAGTTACACATTTGGAGTATTGAATATAGGAATACATAGGAAGTTATCATATGCGTAATTTAGTGAAGGATAGGCAAAGTGATTGACAGCATAATGCGCTGATTTTATATGACATTGTTTCAAGTCGATGCTTACAAAATGCGGTTTTCTTCTTGATATAAATAATTAATAAAGCCTTATTCAAAACCTTTTTTTAATAGGGAGGTGGTTGTACAGCACAGGCTTTCAGAGTTTGATCAAAATTATCTGAGAAGTGATGGGTGCATCTCAACAAGATTTTTTTTTAATTTTGAGATCTAGAAATGTTTGAAGCTTGATTTTTTTTATGTGGGATAGTATTTAGATTTGAATATTTAATTCTGCTGGTTCTTGACAATTGCTAGAATATTTTAATTAGGTTTAAAGCTTTTAATGCAATATTTGATAATCGTTTCGCATATTGTAAGAGGGATGTTTATACTTTTCTAATGGCACAGGGTCCCAGGGAAGTTGATGGTGGTGATATAGGAAGTTATATATGGAAGGCCCCTATAGAACACCTGGCTGGCGAAGTGTGTATGTGACAGATGGCTGGTATGACTATTGTTTTATTTGGGGCAGTGGATTCCAAACTTTTTCAGTTCAAGGCACCCTTAGGGTCTCCAAAAATTTTTCAAGGCATGCCCTGCACTCACACCAATTGAAAAATGTTCAGCTGCACCTCCACTGGAAAGTGTAACCAGTGTTGATAACTGCCATATCAGTTGGTAGAACAAATTGTTTGCAAATGGAGAGTGCTGATAGTGTGGGATTGTAAGACATACTGTATATTCCCTTAATACATTGGTTTCCATGGGTTTTAATGACTCTTTTCATTTTAATGTATTTTTAGAATGTCAGTAATATTAGATTGACATGAAAACCATGCCTCATTACCCATGGAAGGAGAGCCCTCCAAAATGTGTATCCAGGGGACCATTGGATTGGGTTACCCATTCTTTCATATGCTCATGTTCACCGATATTTTGTAAGTGCTATTTATTCTTGTCTTGTGTTAGCACATTTCCTTTTGGCACTCACCTTTCTCCAGTTAATTGGGGCATTGTAAAGAACTTTCAAATTAATTGAAGATTTAATTCTTAATTATAGTTATTTATTTGTAGTTAATTAAGTAAATTCTATATGGATATTTATCAAAGTGGGACGATTCTATTTCTGTGTTGCATAAAATGCAGTGGCTATTGTAGTCCAATATTCAGTGGACGAACTTTCAATTTAGAAGAGGTGGTATGGAAAATGTAAGTGAATGGAATATGATAGTTTTACAAAGAAGGCGGTAGGAGAACTGGTGGTATGACATACCAACATATACCAGGCCACTTCGACCACTGACAATATTTATAAGATCGGTGTATAGCAGGGTTATGTTCTAGCACAATCCTCTAGATTAGAATCTGATGCTCTATAGTGACACAGGACTTGTTACTTTTCCAAATTCCTGTTCTTGTTATCCAATAATAATAAAAACTCAGTTGATGATAATTGCTTAAGCTGTAACCAGTAACAAACAGTCAGATATTGGCTTTCTTTGCCAACACAGTGCTGACATTTGACATCTGATTGACTGCCCTGGGTTACAGAACATCATTGCTCCTTATTTAATGAGCCACAATCTGTAGAGCTATTCTCTCTTTCTCTCTCTTACATTAATTATAGCAAATGTTTCTTACACTGAATTTCACATTTTACATAATTCCTATTTATCTAGTAAAGGAGCTGAGGCTGGTCACTAGATGACAGAATTTTTTTCTTTTTTTACAGTAACAAAAACATTGGGGAAATCTTTGATAAACGAGCAGGAAGAGTATGTTTCGCATGGTCATTGAACTTAGCTTGTCTGCTTGATTTATCTTCGCCTCTTAGGAGTTCACTGCATTACACTGTACCCAAGATAACTGTCAGAAATTAGAACTGTGTATTTTAGCATTAATTAACATGTTTCATGGCTCCAATATAAAAGACTGTTATGATTCATTTCTCTGGTTGTACGGGTACTGGCGCTTACTGTCACTTAGCAAAAGATTTTACAAAGATTTGATTTGTACACAAATATTGTGGACGTGCTCTGATTTATAATTACATTGCTGCTTTTCTATATGGTTGATGACATGCATGTATATTTCTCAAACTTGAATAGTTCCAGCTGCTTGTAAACATTGCATTGCAGTCCCCAGTTTCTTTACATACGTAAAAAATTACTATAAGCTCTCGTTTCAACAGTTAGAAATATATTTTTTAGAGGAGATCATACCTAGGCACAGAGTAATAGAAGAGATGAGCAAAATTATCAAGAATGTTCCCTAAAATATTCACCTTGTTTTACATACTTGAGCAAAATTTAGCATATAACGCAAAATTGTGACTTGAAGATTGTATTGCTGGAAATTCACATCAGTCCGTGTGAAATGTTGATGCTGTTTCACTAACTCAACTAATAGCTATTATTCGAGTTTGTTTTATGCATACATAAATTCACTAGAGGCAAGACGTGTTCTCACATGGGCAAGAGATGTCATTATTTTGAAATATTTGAAACCTTTTATACCATAAAAGGTTACAAATATTTCAAAATAATGACATCTCTTGCCCATGTGAGAACACGTCTTGCCTCTAGTGAATTTATGTATTAATTATGATGTAATATGAAGCCATTGTCCAGTTTTGGCACAAAAGTGGGTCGCCAAATTAGAGAGATATGGCCGTTTGGAGCTTGGACAGAGCAGCTGGATCAAATGGGGGCCTGATAGCATGGTTGGAAACTGACCACACACAAAGGCTGATCTACCATCATCCACCAGTTTCGGGTATGCCCAGTAATGATCTGTTTTCTACAGGATCATTCTCCAGCTTCATGTGTATTTCTGGGCTACACTGTTAACCAGTTTGATGAAACCACTGGTCTTATTGGTGCACCTGTTGTCATTTTGTCTTTCTTACAGAGATAAATTGAAGGGAACGAGGAAAGTTCTTGCCACATAACCTTTTAGTTGGGGTGAAATATGCTTGTGGAGACTCCATATAAATGAGCAGGATTTACCATGTGATTTGTTGTTGACATGACTTACAATTTGATTTCAGTCCCATTATAACTGTTACCTTACTGTGCTCGTTGTCACTGCTTTTTGGCAGTCACTCTTAAACAGTAATGTGACTTTATCAGAGTGGAATTCAATTAAACAGTCATCTTATTTCAATTTGAAACATTTTAAATGAAAATAAGTGTTCTCTGATGCAGCTACAAAAGTGCTATAAACACTTGGGTTATTACTTACATATTATTCTGTTGTACTGATTCATTTGTCTAATTCCTTAAATTATTAAATAGTTAAAAAAACATACTTATTTACCAGCTTGTAAAGAAAGGTTAATTTTGTGCAGACACTTTGAAAAGTGGTCCAAAGTTAACGGTGCAGAAAGTGTACTGTAATCCATTGCAACAAATCACATGCTGTTGTAGTACGGTGTAGTAAATGAAAGCAAATGCTTAGATTACAGCATCTCTTTTCATGTGCACAAATTTTCATAAAATCTACCCAATTGTTACCCTTTGGACCAATAAACCTCAGTAAAATATTAATTTTCCAATCAGCCGGTAAACCAAACAGCTACAAAATGAAAACCACCTGCCTAATATTGTGTAGGTCCCTCTCGTGATGCCAAAACAGCTCTGACCCTTCGAGGCATGGACTCCTCAAGACTTCTGAAAGTGTCCTGTGGTATCTGGAACCAAGACGTTAGCAGCAGATCCTTTAAGTCCTGTAAGTTGTGAGGTGGGGCTTCCATGGCTCTGACTTGTTTTTCAGCACATCCCACAGATGCTTTATTGGATTGAGATCTGGGGAATTTTAAGGTCAAGTCCACACCTTGAACTTTGTTATGTTCCTCAGACCATTTCTGAACAATTTTTGCAGTGTAGCAGGCCGCATTATCTTGGTGAAAGAGGCCACTGCCATTAGTGCATACCGTTGCCATGGAGGGGTGTACTTGGTCTGCAATAATGTATAGGTAGGTGGTACGTGTCAAAGTAACATTCACATGAATGCCAGGACCCAAGGTTTCCCAGCAGATCATCATACTGCCACCACCGGCTTGCCTTCTTCCCATAGTGCATCCTGGTGTCATCTCTTCCCCAGGTAAGCGACTCACACGCAGCCGGCTGTCCACATGCTATCAAAGAAAAAAGGATTCATCAGACCAGGCCACCTTCTTCCATTGCTCCATGGTCCACTTCTCGCGCTCACGTGCCCATTGTAGGCTTTTGGTAGTGGACAGGGGTCAGCATGGGCACTTTGACCGATCTGCAGCTATCCAGTCCCATACTCGGCAAGATGCGATATACTGTGTGTTCTGACCCCTTTCTATCATAGCCAGCATTAACTGTACCAGCAATTTGTGCCACAGTAGCTCTTCTGTGGAATGAGCCAGATGGGCTAGCATTCGCAAGCCCATTAATGAGCATTAGGCACCCATGACCCCTTTTCCAGTTCATGGTTTGTCTTTCCTTGGCCCACTTTTGCTAGATATTAAGCACTGCATACCGGGAACACCTCTGAAGACTTGCCGTTTTGCAGATACTCTGACCTAGCCGTCTAACTATCAAAGTCTCACAGATTTTTATGCTTGCCTATTTTTCCTGCTTCCAACACATCAACTTCAAGAACTGACTGTTCAATTGCTGCCTAATGTATTCCACACAGTGACAGGTGCCATTGTGACTAGATTGTTCAATTGTATTCACTGGTCAGTGGTTTTAATGTTGTGGCTAATCGGTGTATGTGTGTGTGTGTGTATATATATATATATATATATATATATATATAAATTCAAACAAAAAGGGGCGCTTCCATGGTGTATTATCCAAGTAAAAAGATTTATTCAAGAGAATAAAATTTGCACGTACCACAGGATAAAAGGTTTCAGGCATATGTTAAAATACACCTCCTGACGAAGTCCTTAGAGATGAAACGTGTAGAGGTGTGCTTGGATCTATGCTGATGTATGCTACTTCGACTCTGATGTCCGTGTATGGAGATTAGAAGTGAGCTGTATTGTAACATATGCCTGAAACCTTTTATCTTGTGGTACGTGCAAATTTTATTCTCTTGAATAAATCTTTTTACTTGGATAATACACCATGGAAGCGCCCTTTTTGTTTGAATTTATAGGAGTTTGCTGTTTTCCCTGTGGAGATCGGGTGGTGAAAAAAGGGAAGGACGCGCAGAATACAATCTGCTGGTGTTGGATTTCTGGTGGAACATTCACTTATGATGAACTGGCACGATATCTATATTGATTGTTATTAGATTTGATGCTGTGCGCACTGTTTAATTTATCTGTATATATATATGTATATATATATATATATATATATATGTTGTGACAAGAAGTCTGTTAAAGGAGAGACGAGATTAATAATTTCTCTGGGAGTCTGCAGGCTCAGACTGCAGACAGGGTTAATTCTCCACACTTCTCTGCACACAGATAACAGGATCACAGGTAGAGCAGATGAGTGTGATTAGTTTATGGATTGGCTATTTAGTGCTGGGGAGGAAGCTTAATTATCTGGATTTGTGTTGTGGGTGGGGCGATTGATGCAAGCCAGTGGCCAGTGACTAGTGAGGGGAAAGTATGTCTAGCTAGCTGCATGGTCGCATGGAATTGTAAATTATTTTATTTGTTTGCTGGAACTACAAGAGTTGCTGTCTGTACCATCCGGACACTTCTGAATAAAACTACAGCAAAGTGCTTCAGCAAACCTGTGTCAGCATCATTCATGTGGCATGCTTTTCACAATATATATATATATATAACCACCCATTGGTATCACATGATAAATTAAGCCAGGAGGACTGTAACGAAAAAAATTGAGCTCTAAAGTACAGGCAACCTCTTTCCTGATTACATGTGTGTACTCTAAGTGATGTGTTTACTTCCGTGTGAATTGTCTTTTACTACTGCTTAATCCACAGAAAACATTTTCACCTTCAAAATTATAGCTGTGCCTTGCGGTTAGCTTTTCTGTTTACCATCTGTCTGGACAGTGACTCTGGGTAAAGACCCAAAAGGTGATATGTGCTGATGCTAATGTTGGCTTGAGGTTTCCGATGATGTTTATATTGGGGAAAAACCCACACACTGCGGTTTGAAGTTCTGAACACAGATGCACATGTAGAAATTGGCATTACGTTCCAAGTACGTATTCTGCATTTGCTACAGATGTATGCAGTAAGTTGTTGATTGTTCATTTGTTACATGTTGAATCTTGCTTCAAGAGGGAGGAAGCTAATTTTCTTCTCTGCCCTGTGGCACATTTCTTTTACTTGAAATATGACTTCATATTAGAATCTTCCCTCTTATTATGTCATTATTTTGTGTGTTTTTTCCCTACAACATTCCTTGGTGTAATTTAATAATTTCATTATAAGATGAAATGTCATCAGGGCTACCATTATAACCTGTCCCCCTTTTTTGTGTTTTAAGATTATTTTTACATTTCACAAAGCATGAACTTCTCCACTGAAATGCAGACACCCTAAAAGATTAGGAAACATTTTTGGCAAAAACAGGATCATACTTGACAGTCACTCCAAGTTCAGTTTATATTGTTTATGGGAAATATAATAAATGACAGCAATACTTTCTGTAATCCATGTTTGAGAAGACCTCTGTATAAATTTGCAGCCACTTTAACTTAAGTACAACATAATGTGTACACTACATGGCCTCTGTGTTGAACATCTCATTCCAAAATCATGGGCATTAATATGGAGTTGGTTCCCCCCCCTTTGCTGCTATGACAGCTGAGATCTCTTTTTGACAACAGGGACTTACAGGCTATTATTTTGATCTAACAGATTTAATTATTTTTAATGTAAGAAAAGAGGGTTTAAACTATAGGACCTCGACTGTTTTGCAGCCATAGCCGGATTAAGGGGGGGCACAGGGGGCACGTGTCCCGGGCTCCCCTCTCTCCGAGGGCCCCCCGCCGCCTGCATTAACTCGCCAGCTGTCAGTTGCTGTCTGACAGCAACTGACAGCATCTGCTCCGGGCCCCCCTTACTCCGCGGACCCCCCCCCCCGTCGCCCGTATGAACTAACCTTTCTGTTGCTGACAGCACTGCCCGTGATTTTTATTTTTTGCGGCGGGAGGGGGGGGTTGCGGGCGGTGTCGGGGCTGCTCCTCTTCGTTGGTGGGGGGAGCAGGGTAGCAAAAAATTAAAGAAATAGAGAATTACTCACCTGTTCGCGGCGCCGGCGTCCTTCCTTCATCTCTGCTCTGTTAACACTGAATGACAGGCGTGACGTCATCAAGTCACGCCTGTCATTCAGTGATGAGCAGCGCAGAGAGGAAGCAAGAAGAGAGAAGACAGAATAGAAGAAAAGAAAGAAACTAATAGAAAGGTAAGTAAAAAAAGGGAATAAAGCAGAAAGGCACACTATGAAGAAAAAGGAAAGAAGAGAGGCACAGTAAGGAAAATGGGAAGGAGAGAGGCACAGTAAGGGAAATGGGAAGGAGAGAGGCACAGTAAGGAAAATGGGAAGGAGAGAGGCACAGTAAGGTAAATGGGAAAGAGGCACAGTAAGGAAAATGGGAAGGAGAGAGGCACAGTACAGAAAATGGGAAGGAGAGGCACAGTAAGGAAAATGGGAAGGAGAGAGGCACAGTAAGGAAAATGGGAAGGAGAGAGGCACAGTAAGGAAAATGGGAAGGAGAGAGGCACAGTAAGGAAAATGGGAAAGAGAGGCAAAGTAAGGAAAATGGGAAGGAGAGAGGCACAGTAAGGAAAATGGGAAGGAGAGAGGCACAGTACAGAAAATGGGAAGGAGAGGCACAGTAAGGAAAATGGGAAGGAGAGAGGCACAGTAAGGAAAAGGGTAAGGAGAGAGGCACAGTAAGGAAAAGGGGAAGGAGAGAGGCACAGTAAGGAAAATGGGAAGGAGAGAGGCAGAGTAAGGGAAAAGGGGAGGAGAGAGGCACAGTAAGGAAAATGGGAAGGAGAGAGGCACAGTAAGGAAAATGGGAAGGAGAGGCACAGTAAGGAAAATGGGAAGGAGAGAGGCACAGTACAGAAAATGGGAAGGAGAGGCACAGTAAGGAAAATGGGAAGGAGAGAGGCACAGTAAGGAAAATGGGAGGGAGAGAGGCACAGTAAGGAAAATGGGAAGGAGAGAGGCACAGTAAGGAAAATGGGAAAGAGAGAGGCACAGTAAGTTTTAGCGTACGGTATCATTGCTAGTTTTAGCGTGCGGTATCATTGCTAGTTTTAGCGTGCGGTATCATTGTTAGTTTTAGTGTACGTTATCAATGGTATGTTTAATGTGCGGTATCAATGATAGTTTTAAGGTGTGGTATCATTGCTAGTTTTTTTATAATATTTATCTTTATTGAAGTTTTTGAGGCAGTTTCAACAGAGATTCACAAGAACAGATAAGTGGGTAACAAAACCACCTCATTAATACAAAATGTCATAATAACACATTCAAATAAATGTTATAATAGAAGAAGAAGAAAGAGAGAAAAAGGAAAAGACAGAGACGGGGATAGGTAAGGGGGGGGGGCAATGTTTCCTAGTACAGATTATGTAAATAAACAATTCAAGTCCTAGCAAGGAGAGTAGGTGAGAGAACTGGTTTGTTTAAATGATTACATTTATCGGAGTCCTGGAATTCGAGCCATGGGCTCCAAATGGAGTAATATTCAGTAACTTTATCAGCAGATGAAAGTAAAAGCTCATCCATAACTCTATAAAACTCCAATCTCTGGAACCACTCCCGGATGGTTGGGGGGTTAAGAGATCTCCAATGGGTTGGAATCACTGCTTTCGCAGCCGAAATCAGATAACGTAAAAAAAAATTTTTTAAACCTGGAAATTGGAACGTCGATCTTGTTGAGAAGCCAGAAGGCGGGACTATCAGGAACATCATCTCCTAATATTTCAGCAGAGACCTCCATGACCTTGGACCAGAAAGGTCTGAGTATCTCACAATCCCACCAGATATGCATAGTAGTGCCCCGGGCATTCTGGCATCTCCAACAGGAGTCAGAAACACCCTGGCAAAAGTTTGCTAGTTGGGCTGGGCACCTATACCATCTTGTTAGAACCTTGTAATTAGTTTCTATTATAGAGACACTAGCAGAACAAGCATGTGTGGTCTCAAAAATGGCTAACCAGTCTGCTTCACGGATCTGCTCTCCCAGATCTTGCTGCCAAGCAGTGGTGAATTTGGGTAAGGAGCTAAAAAGGTTTTCTATAAGTAGTTTGTAGATTTTGGAGAGCAGGTGGGTAAGACAGACATCTGCTAGACACCATGTTTCAAACGCTGTGAGGGCTCTAGTTATATCATTACGAGGTAATCCCGAGGTCAGGAAGTGCTTGATCTGGAGGTATCTCCAAATCTCCAATCCCGGAAGCTCCCACTTGGACAAGATCTCAAGAAAGGAGGACACACCGGTGGAATTTATCAGCTGGCCGACACGTGTAATCCCAGCACGCACCCATGTCTTAAAGGGGCCAGTTTGTACGCCTGGGGGGAAAAGAGGATTATCAAATAAGGGGGTCAGTGGTGAAATAATAGAGGAGAGGTGTGGAAGGATCCGAAGTCTGGACCATACTAAAATGGTAGGACCAATTATGGGGTGTCTGATGATAGGTAGTTTGCTTAACCATGGACTAAATAGAGGTGAGGAAGGAAGGTATGATCCTTCAATAACGATCCACTGCTTCTCACTATTAGCATTTGACCACTCCAGGATCCTTCCCAGCATCACCGCATTATGGTATGAGGGGAAGTGTGGAAGTTGGAGTCCCCCTATGTCTTTACGTCGATATAAAATGTCATGTTTGAAACGGGGCCTCTTTCCCCTCCAAACAAAGTCTCTCAGCAATTTCTGTAGGTCATTAAACCATTTATTTGGTATGTGAATTGGAAGAGTCTGGAGGAGGTAAAGGATACGTGGGAGAATGTTCATTTTAATAATATTGATACGACCTATCCAGGAAAAGGCCTTGTTATGCCACTCTCCCAGATCCTTACGAAGTTTAGCCATGAGAGGACTAAAGTTAAGGTCGAACAGTTGCGTCAGATCTTTAGAAATAAGTATACCCAGATATTTAATATGTGATGGGTGCCACTGGAATGCAAAAGCCTGCTGGAGCCCTTCAACCACACGTGGAGCTAAAGATAAGTTCAAAGCCACCGATTTTGAATAATTGATTTTGAAATTGGATAGAGAACCAAATCGTTGGAATTCTTTAACCAGATTGGGAATTGAAATGATTGGGTTGGTAACCACAGCTAGGAGATCATCTGCAAAAAGCGCTAATTTATATTCCACTTTACCCACTACCACTCCTGAAATATCAGGGTTGGCTCTAATGGCCCTAGCCAGGGCTTCCATACAAAGTACAAAAAACAATGGTGAGAGTGGACACCCCTGTCTAGTGCCATTTCCAATCAAGACTGGATCCGAGAGAGACCCGTTAATTTTTATACGAACCGTAGGGGTACGGTAGAGAGCTAAAATCCGATGAAGGGCAATTGGTCCTAGGCCCATATGGGATAACATGCAGCCGAGAAATGACCAGTCAATTCGGTCAAAGGCCTTTTCGGCATCCATGGATAACAACATAGAGGGTGTATTAGAGCTCACTGCCGAATGGACCAGGTCGATAATCTTAGTTGTGTTATCATTGCTAGTTTTAATGTGTGGTGTCAATACCCATTTTAATGTGGTATCTTGATGATTGTTTTAATGTACAGTATTTTAGTTTGTGGAAGCAATGATTTTTCTTATGCAGACAACCTAGGCGAGCCATCTGGGAGAGCTGTAAGTGTCATACTGTGGGCTGTAGGTGATGTAATGCAGGATGTGTCACTATGCCCTTAATTTTAGATCTTAGGGGCCCCCCTGTCTTAAGTGCCCCGGGCCCCCCAAAAGCCTTAATCCAGCTCTGTTTGCAGCCATTCCATTACACTCCAGAACATGTAAAGCAATTAGAATAAATCCATAATGTTGTTTACTCTAACTTGTAGTTTTATTAAAGTTGTCAGTGGGGAACAATGTGATGCTGATAATAGTAAAATTGTTAAACCTACTCTGTTTATTATCAGAAATATAAAAGTACTTAAAATCAATGGACCTGATTAGGCATTAGAAACAAAAAAATATTGTGTCATTTAGCATACAAAAAGGGAGCATATAGGATCTGATGCTGTGTTTGGAGCAAAGCTGGAAAGGGAGTAAGTTTGCCCCTAGACAAACCATGTTGCAAACCACGGTGTGCCCCCCCCCCCTCTTCTCCTTGCAGTGCCATATCGATTTTCCAATGTGCAAATTTACTCAATTTTTTCCCCCCACATTCCTATTTCCGCATCGGGCTTGTTAGAATTATGTACAGCATGCTACTGTGCTGTTATTTACACATATTTTTATTACAGTTCCATATGAAGTGGCTTAGGCAGTGTAGGATACAAGTGTGTATGTACTCTGACTGTCAACCTGCTGCCTGCCAACAGAAAAAGAAACTGCTGGGGTAGTGTAACTAAAATTTGGACCTACTGCAGCAGCTCCGTGAGACAGATATGATAGTGACAAATCCACACAGCATGGAAAATGCTTGTTCGTATATATCAGGGTTATAGGCAAATCAGCAAATGTCTTATGTGAGCAAGGAATCAGGATCACAGGCAAATAGAGTTAATACAAACGGTGAATCCATGGATTAGTAACATACTATAAAGATAATTTATGAAGCTTCAAATACGCTGTTTTGTTATGGAATGTGACAATTTTCGTAGTTTGTTCAGGTAAGTGCGTGGCTTAATATGTCAAATTTGGCAATGTTTTCTTTCATCCCTGTGATAGTTGCAGCTGGACAATTTATTCCAGTTTTGCTGATTGGGCATTAGGTGCAGGAATGTGCATAGTATTGCTCCCAAGCACAAAACTCAGATTATATGTTGTCAGACAATATATTTACTGAACTACAAGGTGTATTTAGGGGGGCATTTCTAGTTTAGCAGGTGGTCACAAGAACCATAAAATAATTCAGTTTTTAAAAGTTCTTCTTGTTAAAAATCAGACTTTAGTCTATATTTTCAATGGAATACATATTACATCAATCATGTGCAATTTACATACTTTTGCATATTTTATGGTATGCACATTGCAAATCTCTAAATTCTTTGTCCCTTTTAAGTGCAAATATAGGAATTGTCAGCTTCTGTAGTCTCTGTTTACATTTAGCTCTATTTTTGTTTTCATGTGCTAAACTTACATGTGGATATTCAATGACAGTCCATATACAAACCAAAGATTGAAATTCTCAACTACCACTAAAAATGTGTGTCTATATCAGGATTTAACTAGCACCCCTCTTTTTGGGGGGGGGGGGGGGGGGGGGGGGTAGGAATATGCTAACTTGTGCCTAAATCTATCTCCCTCCAACATATCACCTAACCAATGTCATTGGGTTTTAAATGACCAGTGCTTATTGATAGTTTTTGAATTAAAAGTTTTTGTTGGTTTGTTTTTAAAATGTTACATAAAAAAGAAAACAACTGCAGTATTGAATGATGATTACGATGATTAGAGTGTGCAAATTGCTTGTATTTCTGGAAAAAACTTAAAGAATGCTTAAAAAATGCATATAAAACACACATGCTCCAATTTCAATATGTCCTCAGGCTCTGCCTTATATATATTACATGATCTGTAAACACGTTTGGCTTGGGTGTATGTTTTGAAATGTAAAACTAACAGAAAAATACAATCTGGAAAGAACAGCACACGAGTTACAGAGGGTTTCCCAGGCATTCATATTGTTAACACATGGTTTGTTCTAATTAATTTAAGGTAATTTAGAAATACCTAGGGACAGTTTCTCATTCATGAGCCGCCTGGTTTTATATATTTGCCATTTTAGATATTTTATAGGACAGATGTGTTCATTATTACTTATCAGTGCTGAATTCAGGGATTCATTTAATTAATAAGGGATTTATTACTGTATTACAATATAAAGCAATAAGTGTCTCATTGTTTTATATTACAGTGCAATTATTTTCTCATTTAATGAAACTCTTTAAAAATGTATCAGATATATATATATATATATATATATATAGAGAGAGAGAGAGAGAGAGAGAGATATGGCAACAAAGAATAAGTTAGTTAAAAAGACTAAACCCAGTTTAATACTCACATGTTGGATTGAAATAAAATGCACCATTCATACTTACTTGTTTCAACTTTAGACCTGGCAACAAATAAAAACAAATATTTCTAACCTTTATCACAAGCAACAAAAAGCACAGCCCCTCTTAAAGTCAGCCAGAGTTTCATTATGGCACGCAAAACAAATATAAATTGCGATTTTTAAAAATGCACGTAAATTGGGCATACGAACGTCCATATTAGGAGTGGATCTGAAGATACAGGTCTTGTTGAATACGGGTCTAGGTGTGCTCTAGTCTAATAGACAATACACTGCAGGATACAATTTAACCACTGAAAAACACGTACCTTTGAGATGCCCAAAGTTTGAATCAGATGCTATTGTATACGCTCGAGCTTGGCACGCCCTTATTGTACATTAACTCCGTGTATATGCCCATTCTCCTCACCGTTCTGCCCTTGAAATCATAGGGGGGAATTCAATTCCCCCCGAAGTACCGTTGCGTTATAGATATTATTGTTGTTGCGGTAATATTAACCCGTTAGAACTACTGGAATAACTGTGATTACGCTCACTATTACCGTAATAAGGGTAATAGTTTTAGTGCGGCAGTACTTCGGGGGAAATTGAATTCCCCCCTATAGACTATCATAAGGGTCCTTTGCACTCAAAGATTAATTGGATGTGTTTGCTGGTGTATAGTTCAGTTCTGGGCATGCGCAGAGTGATTTTACGCAAAATACTGCACATATCTGCATTTATGTTTCTTAATGCCTGAGGTCCTCAGACTCTGAAAATTAATTTTTGCGACATGGTTATTAATATAATATTAAAGAGGTATAGAAGGCACATTCCAGGGAGGGAGGTATTCCTTGTTTAGCGGTGGATCACAGACCATTTTCCATCCCGTAAAATTAATAATTTTATAATGAATAACGTGCAGAGACCTTATTGTTTTTGAGACTTTATGTGTCTCTGTTTCTACTTGTACCGACACCATATCTACTCTATCATCATCATCATCATCATCATCATTTATTTATATAGCGCCACTAATTCCGCAGCGCTGTACAGAGAACTCATTCACATCAGTCCCTGCCCCATTGGAGCTTACAGTCTAAATTCCCTACTCTATATAAACTCTTTGTAGAAAATATGTTTTAATCCCTGCCGTATTTCACCAGACGTTGGGAACGAGATTACTCTGTAGAAGAATGGCAGAAGGTCTTCCAGCTTACCCATGTATGCTTCATCATTACCTCTGTAGTGGAAACACAATATAAAATATTGCCACGTTGTTATAGACATCCCAGTTTACTTCAGAAGATATACTCAAATACCTCAGGTATATGTAAGTGGTGCTCTGTGGAGTTCCCTGCACATTTGGTGGGAGTGCCCCCGCATTCAGCAATTTTGGATTGAGGTAGTTCATACAGTTAAGACCATTCTAAACTATGAAGTTCCTTTAGAACCAGCTTTCTGGCTACTAACTTGTTTAAAATCCCTATAAATGTATTTAAAAAATTGCTGCTCAATCACCTGAGCTATGCTGCTAAGGCGGTCATTCCTATCCAATTGAAATGCCCCGATCCTTCATCTCTTAAGGACTGATATAATAGACTACTATATGTCGATGGATGACTTGATCTCTGCCGCCAATGATAAAGTCACTGATTTTAACACCACCTGGTTTTCCTGGCTGAAATTCAAGGCCACTGATTGTTATAAAGATTACATATTCGCAGCAGATGGAGTCCTATGGTTGAATATTTATTGAGAAATTTTGGCTTGGGGTTACCATGATATCACCCTATTTTTCCTCATCTCTTTTTACTGAACCCTCCACCTCCAAGGACATTGACCATATATATGAGACATTTGTGGTCCTCCTCCCTACATCATCCCATATCCCCCACCCCGACCCTTTTTCTACCCTCTTCTTTTTAGTTTTTCTTTCTCTATATATGTATCTTCTTGTTTTTGTTCTTATGTTCTTTTTTGATTGATATATTTTAAATGGAAGGCCATGTAATCTTTGCATTATATTGTATTACTAGATCTTTAGCTATATGCTTTCAATAAACAAAGTTTAAACAACAAAGAATAATTTTAGACAAGCCCTTGGAGGGGCAAAGATTGGATAAAACTATCAAAAAGTGACAAAGACAGTCCTGGTGTTCCCTAAACCATGGTTAATTTAATATATAAATTAGGCAAACCGAGCAGCATTTTAGAAGAAAAATAAAAATTTTAAATGAATGAAGACAGTGGTCCCAAAGTTTAAGTAGGATGAAATTTGATGTGACCACACCTATCTCCAGTCACACCCACAAACTTGCAAAAGGTCACTTAGAGCGGTTTTATGAAGGTTGTGTCAAAATCCTTACTGCTCTCTGACAAGTAAGACAGACAAATAGGCACAGTTGCACAAATAAAAATATATGTTTCTTGGTAAACCAATGCACTTGACTTAGGAGGGAGTGAGTTAGTTTTTGTGTTACAAAACCGGCTTTGTCCACCTAGTAAGACTAGAAATAGTAATACTTATCTGATTGTAGCCGCAGAGCACTATAGATGGTCCTCAGATGTTCTATGGGTTGACGTCTTCAGTGGTGTTGTACTCCAGTTTCATTTTTGACCATGTTCTAACCCAACTTGACCCATTCATACACCACAAGACTTCTCACTTCTTCCTGCCAAATACACCGGCCTTTTTTCTATATCCATTATATTACCTTTACTTCAACTAACACTTAAGACTTTTACATCCTAGCATCTAAACTCTCGTACCCCCAGCATTTCATCATCGAAAACTGGAGTATAACTACCCCAGACTTTATCCGCAGGGACATCTGAGGACCTCCAATAGTGCTCCATGGCTACAAACGGGTGAAAAATATATTGTATTTTTGCATATATTTTTTTCCACAAATATCCTTTAATTACTAAAATGCTGCTAGTGTTCGTAAATCAATAAGAAAGCATATTATGTCAGGAATCCTCCTTTAAACTTGCACTGGCATGATTGTTCATGATCTGGTGTTGTATTATATCTGTACAATGACTTTCATTATCAAGGAGACTGCAAGACAGTCACTAGGTCTATGAAGCATAAACTCTGTGCCATGTCCCAACTCCACTTCTCGATTTCTGGGTGGGACAATATAGGGTATAGTCACCCCTTTTACATAACAAAACATATGAAAATGTCCAATTTTCATGAAGGGTTTGGACGTTTAATATGTTGGACACATATAAGTAAATATAAACACATAACAGAGTATTTACATTGAAGTTAAGAAAATTCAGAAAATTCACAGGACTGAAAGAGATACAACATTTTTATTAAAATGTATCAGACTTTTTCTATTAAGGTATTTAGACTACTAACCACTTTCTACATATGACACATTTTTTTGCTTAAAATGTAAGCATCTAGCCACTAACTAATTGGGTTCCTATATTGATTTCCTACTGAGCTGATATAGGCACATTAATTTATTATATTGATATTATATTCTCAGTTGCTTGAGGTAGATTCTACTTATAAACCTGGGAAAATCACATACTGCTAATAGGGATAAACTAGTAGCACTGCTTGAATTAAATTCCCTGGGTTTAGAAGATCATTAAACTTTTGTTATGTGAGCATAGCCTTTATCCTAGAATGACCCCACATTGGCCGATTTGTAAATTTCCAAGGATAAAATAAATTTGTCACTTTTGCCAAACATATGCAAAAAATAAAACACATTACACAGGGACTTGGAATAATTAAGCAACTCCAAGGAATTTGGTCTGATGTCAGTGTAGTTCATATTTGTGCTACCAGGTCCTACAACGAAGTCAATAACGAGATACAGTTTGATATGCTAAGATGTATTGTAATAAATACTTTATTTTATTTAAAGTTTAACTAAATACACAATGTTAAACACATCTTAAAATGCCATGTACGAGGAATGCCATTGAACACTCTCTTTAGGCATCATATTGAATACCATCTTACCACCATTCCATGTCAGAAATACACAAAAATATAAACAGGTAAAAAAAGTTAACTATATCATGCAGCATATTTTACTCTGGAAAATATGTTTATTTACTTTTCTTAGCCAGTGTGATCTCTCACTGAATTATGTGAGCATCTTCAGATCAGGATATAAATTACTTTGTGACTACACAAAGCTGGATTGACATCCAATAATAAATAATATGACAGAATATAAATCCACCAAGTGCCATTTAATTAGGGTTTAATTGTGCCTTATAGATTTGCTGTGCCTTTTCGTATATAGGTGTTTGTTTTATATTTTTAGGTTTAGATTGAAAACATAATAAGGGGTGTTCTCAGGGGTTCCAGAAGAAATCTGCATCATGGAACAGGGTGATTTAGATGCACCACTGTGTAGAACATGCTTTTATACCCCCTCTATGATAACCTCAATGTTTACCAATATTTAAATGAAGGAGAAATGGAGGCATCATATTATTATAAATATAATACCACCTCCTATCCAGTAATCACAAATTTACCATTCCCGCCTTCTGAAGAGTTTAGAGGTGTATTGGTGGAGCTGATCGGATGAGAATATTGTACAGTCATCTTCTTGATTATGCCTCCCATAATGTTTAAATGAAAATAAGAGTAACATGCCTGGGACATAAAATCCACCCCATATATCCTTTGAAATCACAAATAAGGAAAAAGAGCTACAAATTCCTTTTATAATTTGTTTTGCTAATTTTAGTACATCAGGGGGTAAATGTATGAAGCTCCGGGTTCTTCAACACCCGCGAGTTCGGCGTCTTCAGCGCTTAAATTTAAAGCGGCGCTGCCTTGTAAAGGGCTTACAAGGCAGCGCCGCTTTAAATTTAAGCGCTGAAGACGCCGAACTCGTGGGTGTTGAAGAACCCGGAGCTTCATACATTTACCCCCAGGAGTGTAAAATAAGAGAAAACAAGTTTAAAATTTGGATGGAAAAAAGGACAGCCCTGGAAAAACTGGGACACATGGGGTCCCTCTCCTTGACACACTGGAACTTTAAGGACTGGGAAGAGAGTACTTTCTTTAGAAGTAATATAATGCCTGCAATTCTCCTATATCCACTGATTCCTACAACATACATCATTCTCTAATTTATCCAAATCAGCAACCCCCATATTCTCCTGTACATACACATGCCACTTGACTTTTACTGACCAAATTTTGGCATGTGTTTCACATGCAGTCTTCATGAATATGTATTACTGCAAAATATTGTAAAGCATTACAGATATCTACTCTGTGATGTAATGAGCAACATCATGGAAGAACATCTGGTCTTGAACATTAGCATAGCTCTAAGCTCTTTGAACCTGCCTGTTTGACAAATGATATAAAACAGTCTAGTTCCTATGAATAGGCAAATTAATTTATACTTTCCAAGTAGGCTGATTCACGATCAGGAGGAAGCAATGGTCAAACACAATTATACAGTCTTAAAATACAAGTTTCTTGCTCCCATGAGATTTCTTGCATCAATATGAAGAAGTTACAGATCTGGAATTGTAGTTTGTGCATTTCCCATACGCAAGTGGGTTGAGATCTGAAATGTTTTCCTGTGTGTTATTTTTAGTAAATAAAACTAACCACACAGGGTGGATCATATTGTGGTATGCACAATGTGGTTTAGAAAGGGGCACTTGGGACGTCCAATTTCATTATGGTCCCATAAAATAAAAGTTCTTCTTTGCAATCCATAAATCATTCATATTTCTGCAGTTATTCTGCCTTCTTTGGAGAAGGAAACATGCAAAATCCAAAGCAGATAAACTGCATCTCATTTAAGTACCTGTAAACTTAATCCCTTTTCCTTGAACCATTCTGCTGTTTATTCCTTCCCTGCCATTTCCGTTGAATGCACATTCCTGTTTTTCAGTCATTTTAGCTGTACTGCTTTTTAATTTATCAGCATTGGTACAAAAAGTGTTTGTATGAATTAAACGAATGGATATACATTTCATTCTACAGGATATAATTGTTTTCAGGCATTATTAATTTTATAGAGGCAAGCTTGACTCTCCCTTGGAAGCAAGGAAATACAGTTTTGGGTGGTTTTGTACTTATCCTTTGAAAGACGTTGCATCTCAGGTAACATTGGACAGACATATGGTTGCTTTAAATAGATTTATATTTTTCTGTGTCAAGCCAAGCTCCTTAGTCTTTCTGTGTATTAATAATGAATGTATGCACCAACTACAAAGGTGTGAAAAAAAGAAAACTTGTTTATTTCTTGGCGTGTCTTTATGACAGATCTTCAGATGTAAGAAATCTAATTAACAAGCTTGGCAAATCTAACAGCAAATAATAAAACTAAAACTTGGTGTACTTGTAAAGGTGCTTCCAGCTGTACACTGTAGTAAATATATTTTGAGGCTGTTTAAGAAGAATATATTATGCATTTCTATTTTCTGTTCTACAATAAATAAGTACTCTCTCAATATTTTGAATATATATGGATATTCTACTACAGAAGCCATCTGTGTAGCTTTTCATCTTAAGGGCAGTTTTGATTGCGTTTGGCATGTGATTCTGAACAAGTGACTGCACTTGTGGTCACAAACACTTCCAACTGCAAGTGCTAATGCTAATTGGATTAGGGTCATTGGAACCATTGGGTTTCATTCCCATATCTGTTTGTAATCATTAGAAAAGCAGTAGTCAAAGCATATATTTTCACTCGAGTGGGTATGTGGCCTAAGAAAACTGTATAATTCTGTTTTGCTGAGCAGCTCCTCCATTCTTAATGGAAGGAAATAAGATAAAACAGTACATACCACTTCTGTCATAACATGTCTGTAGGGGTTGTGCCTTGTGATATTGCCAAAATAATCATTTTCAGACAGACTTTAACCAGATATAGCACGATAACTTGTGATCAACCATTGCAATTGCAGCCGTCATAGTGTGACATTTAACTTTCACACTCCCAATGTCTCTACTTCTGCCTGCAACTCCCTATGCTGCAGGATTATATCTACATACAGGGTTTATTGCTGCTGTAAAGTATCGGAATATAGTCCGGGACTTGTATGGACCCCATAGTATTTTCTGTTCAAATATATTTTGTATTATTCATATAGCATGTGTACTACATTTTCATGTTTTTTTGTTCTTTTTGTTAAGCATATTGTTTATATGTGTATAGTATTCATTTAAAACACTTACATCCATTGTAGCTGTTCCTTCCTTTTTCTCTTCTTCATTTTTTAACTGCTCAATATTTCTGCATTAAATAGTTTATAGTACTTACCTCTTACCTTATTGCTGTCTCGAAACTCCTCATTCACTTTCTGTTTATTCCTTAACTCCCTCCCCACCGCTTTACTTACTTCTACCATTGGTGTCGCCATTGCAAATAACCTCACCACCACAATGTATCAAAGAAAGTGTTGTTTACACTACATTTTACTAGCAGTTCCGCATGTTCGCAATTTTTATGGTTTTTTTTAATCAAATTCCTTCCTACATGAACGGTAACATTCCCACAATGGAACAGTAAAAAAAATAGAAATGTTCAAAAGTCAGTAGAAAAGCAATAACTCGCACTTGGTCCCCATTTGGCTCAACATAGTGCAAAGTTAGGCTGTGCTATGATATGTTGTGAGTCCAGTAAATGATGCAAGTCTAGTAAACTGGTTATTTGGCTGGATTTAAATGTGCAATCAGATCATATACATAGGAAATAGTTTAAACTGGTCCACACATTTTCCATTTGTCTGTTTAGAAGAGAGTAATATTACGACATTACAGGCCCTTCGGAAAGAACTGAAAGAAAGGCTAAAGGAAATTCCTCATGACAAATCAGATTTATTACTATGAAAATTGTCTTACACTATCAGACAAAAAGACATCCAAGAATGTGACTTGAATGTCTCTTGAATTTATGTTATGAAGTATTGTTCGTTATTTAAAAGCTAAAAAATATTTTCATACAATTTTATATATGAACTCTGTATTATCTTCCCTTTAACAAAGGAAATTCTCTCAGCAACTAATAGTATCTGAAAAGGAAATGAAAGACAAACCAACCACATAAGCAGATGCATTTACTGATAAAAACAAATTCTATGTAATCCAAACTATATCACTTAAAAATCAAATACTCTTCTTAATTCTAGTAATTTTACGTCAAAGCCTTTGTTTCATCCGAAATTGAGATGCTTGTACTAGTTCATCAAATGGGTTTACACTAAAAGTTAGAGCTAAATTTGAGCAAGGTGAAGAGGTATGGCCCTGTTCATGCTGGTTTGAGCTTAAATGGTTACATTTTACACTTATGGTTACACTTATGATAATACTTAAAATAGTTTCAAATGTGAATGGCGAGCTCAAATATCGAACTCAAACTCAGAAACGGTTGATGTTGAATGAAATAAGAAGTTAAATACCATTGTAGCCATTAAAGATCAGACACCCTACACTTTGTAGTTTATTTTAATGTCTTTTGTTTTAACTGTGAGCTACGAACTTTGAACTGTGAATTTGGCCATGGCAGTCAAACCCAAATCAAATTTGCCCAACAGCCTCATGTCCAGAACCTGCCAAATTGAATTGAATTTTCAAACTGGCTAAAATTCAACATTACAATTTTTATAATAACACAATATTTGGAATATTCAAAAAGACAAATGTCAGGACAAAATCCTAAAGATATTCACCTTGAATGTATGTTGCTCTTTATTATTTTATTCCCCACGCACATCACCACCTTTGTACCCTGTTCCTTCTGCCCCTACCCACTCAGCAAGGGGTAAGGGCAGAATGTTTGGCACCTCATCTATACAGACTCTTGCTCCCACAACAGTTAATCTTAATTACCCACCTCTTTCCCAGTCTTTAGACTAGAAGACTCCCTCATGGCATTTATTTAACTAGACATATGGGCTTAGAGATGAGCAAGAGCCCTTTTGACTGTATGACTGTATAAAGGGTCTTTTGGTCTTGTCCCATAAGTTTATTGGGAACAATTTTGCACATCCATATTATACTTTTGCTGGAGAAGTTTATTTCTGAGCAATGCAATACAAAGCTTCACACATACAAAAGTGACACACATAAGACTAAACCAAGCCATAAGCATAAGAAGTTAAAACATAAATCACCTTTTTCCAAATCTAGCTTTACTTGCGAAAAAAAACTACACAATAGCTCTAAACATTGGTATTCACAAAAACAGAGATATCATGGTGTCCATGAAAATGCAACAATGTAAAAAAAATCACAACTACTGAATTATGAAAAACAGCCATGTGTGCAACACCCAGGAGGTAAATGTATGATCCTCCGATTTCTGAAAGTCACCGGAATTTGGTGACTTTGCAGTGAAAATTTAAAGCGGTGATGGCTTGTAAAGGCAAACTTGCCTTTACAAGCCATCACCGCTTTAAATTTTCACTGCAAAGTCGCCGATTTCCACAGAAATCGGAGAATCATTCATTTTCTGCCAGGTGTCACTAGCTACATATATTGATATTTCTGGCCATACAATGATCCACAACATGACTTTTAGTCATCAATCAGCAAGTAACAATAAACAAATATCTCAACATGCCACTGCGAAAACACAACACCAAGCCGAATAAACCACAGTTATCCAGCTCTTACCATTTACTATATTGCGTCGACGGCTATAAGAAAGCTACAACCTGGATCTGTAAATAGAAACTCTTTCTAATTCTGTTTGTTGGAACTATATTTAACTATACTTAAAAACCTGCAGCAAATCTTCTTATCTTATATACTCACCCCACATCGCAATTCTCTGTTCACATCCCCTTATAACAACACAGTTATCCCAGGCTCTTTACAGAACTGCAAAATCTCTGAGGAGTGGTCCTAATACCACATTTCATGGTTTGGTAACATTGCTACCATAAACATGGTCATAGACTAACATCCTAATTCAGGCTTTTGCTAGTCCTTGTTCCAAAAGCACCAAATTGGTTCGGAGAAATGATAGGGATAGGAAATCCAGGGCCCCAAGGTATCGATTACTTGCGGCCAAGGGACTAAACTATTCTAATCTGTTTAGAATAACAACCAATTATAAATGAATGATTTTAGAAGTTAACTTCTGTGACTGGTATATAAGCAGTACACCTATGGGTACCTTAAATGTTCCTTGTGACTTCTAATATCCTTAATATCCTTATTTACAGAGTAGGTTTCCTAATTGCTGAAGTAATGACAACATTAAGCATTGTTTGTACAGCTCTTACTGAGGTTATATACTCATTCATTTAACCAGTATATTATATTATACTAGTCTATGGTAATGGACATTATATCCAGTGTTTGTTTTGAAGTTTATGGAGTGAGATTGAAATCTCCAGAAATTTATTGGGAAAGTGTGACAGATTTTCTACTGCAACCTAATGCGCAAACTATATAGTTTATAGACTAAATCCCTATTTCCACAATTGCTAGAATTAACTTATCATCTTAAAAAAAAAATACCGGAGTACATCATGTCCTAGAACAAAGTTTTAATGACCTGTGAACTGAAAACATACCACTGCAGAAACTGGACCCTTTCTTAAGTTTGCCATTCCTTTAGACAATTTCCAGTAATAACATTAGACTTTCTAAACAAACAGCCCACACACTTTTTTTTTTAATTTCTTCTACTTTTTAACTGCCTAGATGTTAAGACAAGTATTTTATAAAGTATTGACCATTAAATTCAAACAATTAATCTAGCATAGTCGACAGTCCTATATATATATATATATATATATATATATATATATATATATATATATAGTTGTTCAATTGTGGTACTCCCATAAACGCTGGATAGGGTACTCCCATAAAAGGTGCAACCAGCAATAAGCTATGAAGGCTTTTCTGGTGACACAATCGCAGGGAAACCCACGGTCTAGAGTGCCCCTGAACGTTTTCAGTAATAAATAGTTAAACGTAAGCATTTTTTTTCTGTCACACTACTGGTTTAAACCGCAACTAGCCCAGGGCTGGTGCTAGTATAATTTTTTTCTTTTTTTTTGAGGAAGGGGAGCCACTAAGGAGTTGAGGGCGCCCAGTGTGTTTTTTATCTTATGTTTGTATGATGTATAAGTAAATATATTAAGATTAACACTACCATCACACTGCTTATGTCCTCTGTATGCTATTTAGTAATTGGCTCTGTCTCATCGTCATAGGAAACATGAAAGGAAAACTATAAAACAAAAAAACCCCTGTAAACACCGTCTAAATGATTATTCGATAAAGTTTTATTCATTATTTAAGACATTCAGGCAGCACGGTAGCCTAGTGGTTAGCACTTCTGCCTTACAGCACTGGGCTCATGAGTTCAATTCCCAACCATGGCCTTATCTGTAAGGAGTTTGTATGTTCTCCCTGTGTTGGGTTTCCTCCGGGTGCTCCGGTTTCCTCCCACACTCCAAAAACATACTGGTAGGTTAATTGGCTGCTAACAAATTGACCCTAGTCTGTGTGTGTGTTAGGAAATTTAGACTGTATGCCCAATATCTCATAATTTGGCTTTTTTTCGTTCCTACTTTATTAGTAACCTCAGTAACATTAATTTCCAGTCATTTCTAGTCAATTTTTGTCAAATTTCAAGAACACTGCTACCCCTCCTGTTTCTATATGAGCAATGGCACTGAGCAATGGCACTGGAGATTGGAAGGTGACAAGAACACTGCTACCCCTGATTCTGTGGGCAATGGCGCTGAATCTGCTGGGGAGGGAGGTGCTCATGGAATCCAAAATCCACGAGATCTGACAACGCAACAATGACATTTTGCCTTGATTCAGATTCGAGGAAGCGTGAAAGTACAGAGCCGGCTCAGTACTCGGATTGGCGATGTCGCACTCTATATATATATATATATATATATATTAGTGCGATACTGAATATACATTTCATGCACTACAGTAAGAGCCAAGGGTATACAGTTCTATGCAGCAAGTGCTTACGGCCCTTCAACACCTAAGAAACCAAGAGTTGGTTTGCAGCTGGCAGCAGATGGAAATGCGTGTATGGGTGTGCTACTGCCGGGGAGACTGGGCACAGGAATTGAAGAAAAATAGATGCTATACTCCATAGTATAGTCCTGGAGTGGGAGTATTGATGTTGGACATAACTGATACTCAGGCTCTGAGTAGTGCACTGAACAGGTTCTTATAGTGGCTGGTAGATTGGTGATTCCCCACTTGTGTTATCAGTACTGGAGGTTAGTGGTAACACCTGAGAGAAGTGTTATGCTATCTCTAGCCTGAGGCTGAGCCCAGCTGGGTTCTGTTAAGGATTCTAATTGGAAGGCCAGCAATCAGTGGATTGATGAGTGTTGGGGGCAATGATGTCTAAAACTGCTGATACTGACACCAGGTCTCTGCATCCGAGTAGTTTGCTAGCTTGATCTATTTTAGTTCAGTCCATACTTATCTAGATTTGCGTACTCATTCACATATCTCTGATGTACTGTGCAGGTGGTGCACCTAGTGGATAAGCAATTTTATCTTTTATAAATGTGTTACCTGATATCGTTAATTAATTTTTCAAACCCAAAATGAATATGGAGGTTTGTTATTTGAAAACACTAAAGTCAAGTTGTGATTGGGATCGCTATGACCATATGAGCTTGGACACAAGTTCTCATACCACAAACATCAACAGTGAACATTGTTCACATCTGGCCCAGATTCTTCTCGTAAGATGTGACCACTTCTAAGGCAGAGACTTTTGAGGTTTTAAAGGCGTATTTACAATTTTCATACAAGAATAACTTTAATGCCAGTGAACTCAAAAAAGACCATAACATTCTTTAAAAATATTTTTGGAACAAAAGGTCTGTCATTTTAATTTAGGTCTTAAAAGTTAATTATATAGCTAGAATTAGCAATGCTGAAATGTTGTGGTGTGGGGATATGTTTTATTTTAAACTCACTGTTTGATAGACCATTTTAATCATTGCCCAAACATTTTCATTGGGCTTTCATAGTATAAGTACCTGTGGAAGGCATTCATATATTTCATGCAGGTATTGTGGTTTACATTGTGTTTGATTTAATGTTTTCTTTGTATAGGTCTATGTTTTTGGGAGATTTTCTGTTATAGTTTTTGTAATGGTAAAGACATTAGGGTAGAATAGGCTACTATTTACTGTACTTCTCAACGTTAATGAAAAGTTTGGTATATTTTCTTGGATATTCTTAATGGTTAAAATGTCAGTGTTTTAAAAATAATTTGGCATTGACAATGCTAGTTTGTAAAACCCTTCAGTCATATCTACAAAAAACTTCCTCTGTCTATTACAAATGAGGATGAAGTAATCATTAATATAGTCTGGTGATTACGGAACAAGATAATAGTATTTTTTAGTACTGTAGGTATGGATGTATTCTAGTAACATATTAACATAGCTGATGAGGTTGAAAAAAGTCACCAGTCTATCAAGTTCAACCTATTTTGGATCTCCTGCGATCCTGCACTTATATTTGAAATTGATCCAGATTAAGCAACCACCAATCTGTTTCAATTGTGAAACTCCCCCCAGACCCAGTATTGCAGACCTATTTTTACCCTATATACACTACTATCCTTCATTTTAATTAACGGTCGTATCCCTGAATACACTTTTCTGCTAAAAATTTGTCTGACCCTTTCTTAAACATATCTATTGAATCTGCCATCACAACCTTCCCTGGCAATGAATTCCATATCTTGACTGCCCTTACTGTAAAGAACCTTACAACAACCTTGCTGGTTGTGAAATTTCCTCTACTCTAACCTTAGGGAGTGACTATGTGTCCTGTGTATAGTCCTTGGGGTAAAAAGTTTCCATGAAAGTTTTCTGTATTGACCCTTAATGTATTTGTACATAGTAATCATATCTCCTCTTAGACGCCTCTTTTCTAAAGTAAACATGCCTAAACTGGCTAACCTTTCCTCATAACTTAATGACTCCATACCCTTTATCAATTTTGTCGCCCTTCTCTGAACCCTTTCTAGTTCCAAATTATCTTTTTTATAGAGTGGTGCCCATAACTGTACTGCATATGAGCTCTTACCAACGATTTATACAGTGAAAAAATGACACTGTCTTCCCTTGCATCTATGCCTCTTTTTATGCATGCCAATACTTTATTTGCCCTTGCAGCTGCTGCTTGACATTGAGCACTATTGCTAAGTCTACTGTCTACAAGCACTCCCAAATTCTTTTCCATTATAGACATTATATACTATACTATATATACATTGTAAGGGACAGACAAAGAGTCAGAGGGACAAACTGTGGTCAGGGTTTCTGAAAATAGGCGATATGGGAGCCGGGTCAGTAACGGGTAGTCAAACAGAAATAAGTAATAACGGAGAACTGGAGAATAGCCCTTAGGACACCTGTTGCATGGAAACTGAACATCTGAATATGCAGATTAATATGATAAAATGACATGACATTACCAGGCATGTGCGGTTTCTTTAGTATGCTCACGTTTCATGAGTAATACATACATAAAAAAACAAGAAGCTGCAAGGGAAGTGGCATCTGATATTCTGAGACTGAAGAATGGCAGAACACTGATTGGTTTGAAATTGTTAGAAAAGGTGTTTGGTTTACCCAGGGCTATACATTTTTGGTTTCAGCAGGACATCCTTTCCTGGAGATGAATCTAAGACTGCTAGGTGAGCCTCTGAGATGGCAACTCCTGAGCCCTGTGAAGAGCATAGTGTTTGGGTTCTAGAGAATGGAAAGACCTTTGATTATATCAATGTGACATCCATAAAAGGAGGCTCATCAGGCCCAAATTTAGGATTAGGATTATTAGGATGACTGGACTACAGGGGTGACATGCTGCTCCTTAAATTCCTGCTGGCACTTTGTGATGCAGTCTAGCCCTAAGTAAAAGAACAAGAGGGGATAAAGAGCAATGTGCTGGAGTGAGCAACCTCAATTAATATGCTATTCATGTTAATTACGTGAATAACCTATAATTCGTAAAGCCAAACAATAGAGGTATTACTTTGGTGAGCGCCTACCTGTAATTGCCATTAACAAAAATTATTTAAAAAATGAAGGTCCTGTCAGGGGTATTATTAAAAATGCCTATAGTAAAATAAGATGTAAACATGTCACTTACAAACCAGTTGTGGTGATACAATTTATTTATTTTAAAGCTACTAGAGAAGCTGTATAATAAATTGCTGAGGTTAATTGGTTGGTATTCACGAGAGCCAGAGCTGTTGTTTTTTTTGTATGTCATGCATATATGGTATTTTATTTCCTTGTTCAAGATTCACTCATTGAGGAATGTATGTTTTCCAGAATTAATGCTTATATATGCTGGTCCTTCACTAACATTCTTATCATGAATGATTTCTTTTAAAGGAGCGCTGGTTAATGGAGCCCAATGTTTCTCCAACTTCAGGCTACTTACGCAGATGAGACCACAATGATTACTAGCTTCTATTTTATAAATATTTTGCTTCAGTTTACTTAATACCCTTTGAGGTGAAAAAATAGTGTTTTCCATGTGTAATATAAGACAGAGGTTTCAGTGTGCCAGATTAACAGTATAAAACAACACAGCAGCTGAGATGTTCATAAATTTAGCCAGAACCCAAGTTATAAAGATTTGGGAATAACATAAACATTAAAACACAGCAGTTCCCCTCACACTGTGAACCAATAATGTACTTAAGTTCCGGGAATGGTTGGTATATGGAACACATGAGTGTACAGCACAGTATTTGGTGACCATCCTTTACAGGAGGGGTTGTGATGTGAGATGCTGTGCACAGAGCACTAGGTGGCAGATTTGTGGTACTCTAGTCAGGCACTGCTGGAAGCTGACTCTTCTGCACATTTTTGCCTACCCATAAGCAAAGAGTGGTGAGACCCCAACCAAGTCAAGACCACAAATAACCGGACACTTTACAGTATTTGGTGACCATCCTTTACAGGAAAGGTTGTGATGTGAGATGCTGTGCATAGAGCACTAGGTGACACATTTGTGGTACACTAGTCAAGCACTGCTGGAAGCTGACTCTTCTGGACAGAGTTTTGCCTACCCATAAGCAAAGAGTGGTGAGATCCCAACCAAGTCAAGACCACAAATAACCGGACACTTTACAGTATTGATTTTTTTATTGCTGGGTTATTAGGAAAGAGATTTACAAGGGAATGAGGGGAAAATTGCTGGTATATCAATGTTTATAAATTATTAATAAATCATACATTTATAATTGTAATATAATTGTAATATATTTATAATTATTACAAGTATAAATAAATCACAGTGAAAATGATTCAATATTATACATCCTATCTTACTAATTCAGTAGCAACCTACAAAGTTAAAAGATTGTTCTCATTATCATTTCCTAAAATTAGCCTAAAGTGCAACTTTTATCTTATGTTTAAAATACTTAAATATGTTTAGAGATACACACACACATAACTGTTAGAAGTTCAGTTTAATTTCACCTTCAAAGTATGTTGTATAATTAAGTGTACTGTCAGTAAGAAGTATGTTTCCTGCTTCTGAAGTGATGTTTAAGTTGAGTTGATTTCCTGAAAAATTAAATTTAAATTAAATTGGTGGATTGTGGGGGAACAGCAGGAGACTAACTCCCACCATAGGATTGTAGTTGAAGTATCAAGCAGTCACACTGTTCTTGTGTCTGTATACAGTGTATTAACTTTTTTTTTTTTTCTTTAATGCTCCTGTTCTGGTAACATGATCCTCAGATGACATTGCCAGAAGAGGAATCCCGGTGGTGGTTGTTTACACTTGATATATTGGCTCACCATGCAAAAAAATCATGAGGAAGACTGCTACTGGCGGTAATCCCATTAGTATATAGGGCCCAGGGCATTTCCTCCCTTTGATAAATAGTCTGCACAGTTCTTGTCATAACTCTACTTAAGAGTTTGTACACATGGCGTTGAAAAACAATGCTGTTAAAAGCCTAGAGAAAACCTTGTTTTAGGTACTCTACAGGGCATTAGAAGTATGTTCTCAAAGTTTTCCTGCAGCATTGTGTACTGTGTACTTAGAGAGTGCTTCCAACAATCTCTATCCTATTCTACTCAGTGTAAATGTTTCTGATCGCTGCAGGCAACATTGTAGTTGATCCAGTGAAAAAGTTTGAAAGAAAGCGCACGTGTGTGTGTGTGTGTGTACAGGTCCATTATTTGTGGACTATCATCATTAAAGCATGTTTAAGGACGCACATTGATTGTGTAGTATTAACATCTAAGGACATGAATTCCTTGTTAAAATAGAACCCTGATTTCCCTGGTAAGAAAAAGTAATGATTGATGTGGTTGATGTCGGTACTCAGTGAGTGGGTAACAATTAAGCTCCCTGTCAATTTTTTTAGACCTTTAACATTTACAGTTTATTGCTAGCACTGTTCTAAATGCTACATGTGTACTTAGGAAGGAGGGGAAATGAGGACATAGCAGTTAGGAGTGTGAGAATATTCATAAAATTTCAGTAGCTACAATGTTTCTTGAGGATTTATAAAAAATGATTCCAGCTATTTCAACACGTATTTCCATGTCCTGCCTTGTTTGGTATTATATATGGGTGTGGACAAGGCAGAAACTGATTGTAGTGTCAACAGGTTAAATAGTTGTAGCTATAGCAGGTATTTATATTAGAGATGCTTAGGCTCGGTTCCCCCGAGAACCAAGCCCCGCCGAACCTAGCAGATCTGAGTATCGAGCCGAGCCGACTCGGTACTTTCGCATGCCCTCGGAATTGAAAATGAGACAAACCGTCATTGTTACGTTGTCGCATTTTGCGAGTTTTGGATTCTATAAGTACTGCCCTACACGGTGATCCAGCGCCATTTCACAGAGGGACACAGAAGGGGTAGCACAGTTCTTGGCAGTCTCTAGAGCAATTGGGCAGCGTCATAGGTAGGAAAGAAAGAGGACGGGTAGCAATGTTCTTCAAAGTCTCCAGTGACATTCTAGTTATAGCTCACACAGAAACAGGAGAGCTCTATTGCTAATTGTCATTGCTGAAATAGAAGTAATAGAGCTGGCAGTTTTTTTCTAAATCTGCAGCCACATTGTACTGTGTTATATAGCTCACACACAAACAGGAGAGCTCCATTACTCCATTGCTAATTGTCATTTCTGAAATAGAAATAACAGGGCCGGCAGTGATCTTAAAAATCTGCAGTTACATATTACTGTGCTATCAAAATGGATTCACAGCAGTACACAGAAGACCAGGAGCACTAAGCAGCTGCTGTTACCAGTCATGATGATAGTAATCTCACTATGTCATCTGCTAAAGCCTATGTAAAAGTGCATAGTGTTTTTAAGTCAGGGAAACAAAATAGTAAAAAAACACCTTTTACCTTGGTAAAGAAAAAAAAACCTGTAAACCAGGCAAAGTTATCTGCAGAAAAAAATAAAATTGCCAACATGCCATTCTACACACGCAATGGCAAGGAAAGAATGAGGCCTTCGCCTTTAACTATGAGTGCTAGTTCTGCAACTGTCACTGAGGCATCTTCTTGTAGGGTCAGTCATGACCAAGCAAGACCTTGTCATTCTGACTCCAAAAGTGGTGTCCAAATACTTTCACATGTAAAAGCCGAGCTGGAAGAAAACAGAAAGGCATTAGAGGAAAATGTATGTTCAGATTCAGAAACGACACAAATCCCTGAGAAGAGGCTATCAACGAGTGCTAGGTGTAAACCTAACCTTTCTGATAGTGTAACCATAAAGAAGGCCCCTTTCAGCATTTCTGCAGATGTGTGCATGAGCAGCCCAAGTGCAGCTGGTGATACATAAATTGAGAATGCCACTTTGGAATTGCAACAGGACGAGGGGGATATTTGTGTAGCTGACGAGGGCGCTAATGAGGATGTTGATGAGGATGATGTTGTTTGTTAAAGTCCTGCACCAGTGGAAGCAGTTCTTGCACGTGATAAGAAGAAGGCCATTGTCATGCCTGGACATAAGACCAAAAAATTCACCTCCTATTTGTGGAATTATTTCTACCCAAATCCTGAAAATAGTTGTCTAGCCATTTGTATTGTTTGTAAAGCCACAGTCAGTAGAGGTAGGGACCTTAACCATCCATGTTATGCCATTTGAAGCAAATTCATGGCAAGCTGTTGGAAAAATCCGTAACTTATGCTAAAAAAATAACAACAAGCAGTCCAGCATCAGCTAGGTCCCTTCTCTTATCTAGATCCCGACACCTGCAATCTACACCAACAACACCTTCCTCATCAATATCCTCAGTAGCGATCGGCGTTAGTCCTGCATCCAAGTTGCTAAGGCTAGATGACTCCTCCACTCTCCTGGATTCCTCAGAAGAATTCTTGAGCATTAGTCCCACTGTTGCTGCTGCTGTTGCTGGGGGTGGATCTTCATCACAGAAGCAAACCAAGAAGAAGACTACTAGTAGTTTACAACAATTGACTGTTAAACAATCCTTTACAAGAGGAAGCAAGTATGAAAGCTGTCACCCAGTCGCAAAGCGGATCACAGACGCCATGGTGACTATTCTAGTATTAGTTCTGCGTCCACTATCCACTATTAATGCAGCTGGTTTTAAACAGTTACTTGAGGTCTTGTGTCCCTGTTACCAAATTCCATCACAACACCATTTTACCAGAAAAGCTATTCATCACCTCTACCAGAACGTTCGTAAAAATGTAATTATTGGGCTACAAAATGCCATTCTTCCCACTGTACACTTAACCACAGATATGTGGACAAGCGGAACTGGGCAAACTAAAGATTATATGAGTGTGACAGCCCACTGTGTTGGTGATTCGCCTTCATCAGCAGGAACAGCAGCAGCATGTACCCAAGTATGTCACATTTTTCAGAAGTAGGCTACTCTGTGTATCAGCGGCTTCAGTAAGAGGCATACAGCTGACAATCTGTTACAAAAAGTAAGGGATGTTATTGCAACATGGCTAATCCTGCTTGGACTCTCCTGAGGATATGTGATTTCTGATAACGACACCAATATTGTTAGAGCATTACAGCGGGGTGGGTGGGTGGGAATTCCATCACATTCCCTGTTTTGCTCATACAATAAACTTGGTGGTGCAGAGCTTTTTTAAAAAAATGACAGGAGATGCTGTCTGTTGCCCGTAAAATATCTGGACATTTTTGGCATTCGGCAACAGCATGTAGGAGATTGCAGCAGCTACAAGAGCAATTTAATTTGCCCTGCCACCAACTGAAGCAAGAAGTGGTAATAAGGGGGAATTCCACCCTTTATATGCCTGTGAGGATTGAAGGAACAGCGAAAAGCCATCCACGCTTACTCCACATGCCATGACATTGGGAAAGGAGGCGGGATGTATTTTTTTCTTAAGCGCAGTGGAGAATACGTTTCGTTTTGTGCAGGGTGCTGAAACCATTCGAAGTAGTCACCTGTGAAGTGAGTTCAGACACTGCTAGCTTGAGCCAAGTGATTACCTTAATTAGACTTTTGGAAAAGCAGCTTGAGAAACTGAAGGAGGAGATTAAACAAAGCAATTACGCCAGGTATGTCGGACTTGTATATCAAGTATTTTATTCACTTCGCCAGGATGCAAGAGTTATCAAAATCTTGAAATCGAATCACTACATTTTGGCGACTGTGCTTGATCCTAGGTTTAAGAGCTGTGTCT